>NW_018393617.1:0-19135 GCF_900095145.1 Mus pahari | reverse complement strand
GTGGGTGGGTAGGGGAACAGAGGTGGGGGGAGGGGTATGGGAAACTTTCGGGATAGCATTTGAAATGTAAATAAAGAAAATAATAATAAAAAAGGAAAAAAAAAAAAGAAAAGGTATTGTTTCTCCAAGAAATATCAAATGAATAAAATATAGTACCAAAGAATAACCTGAGACAATTTGGGGTCTTGAGAAATGATTACATTGTTTAGAAGAGCAAATATAAAAATAGGATATTCAGAACTGTTCCAAAAAAAATATGTGAGGAAACACATTATTCCAAGTTTTGAAATATATTTTAAAATTACAAAAACTAGAGAGGCATAATAAGGGAGCCAGAACAGACATAGAAATCACTTAACAAAACAGTAGCATTAAGTGCCTAATAGTGCTAAGAGAGAACACTGGACCAGATGGATAGGTATTGCTGGAGGAGTTGAGAAGAGTGTATAAGATGATAAAAACCTTGTCCTTCATGCATGCTTTCAGTAAGAATAAAAGTCAGGTGAATTTAAGACAGAAGCTCAGAAGTTCTACTCATTCAGAAATATAGAAGAAGTAGCACGTATATCTGTACACATACACACATTATAAATATTTATTACTGCATTGTTTGTTATCATGAGAATATTGTAATAACAAAAACTTCCATTACTGGGAAATTGAATAAATATACTACTATATTTATAAAATGACTAAAATGCTTACAGTAAAATTGACTATTTGTTTGTATTCCTTAACAGGGAAAGATAGTGGCAATAAACCATTCAGTGGAGAAAATTACTGTATAGGAGAATATATGTGCAGAAAACAAATCACAAAATAATACATGCCCAGAGGAAATAGTGGAATTACAGATGACTTCCATTGATTAGTTTTTCTTTAAGTATGTATGTTTTCAAACAAAAAAATTAATTATTATCTAACAGTATTCATTGTAGGAAGATGAAAAAATGATGTAAAAGTAGCTCCAATTATAGATATTTGGGGCACTACTTGATTTAGTTTCTTGCTGGTTTCAAAAGGAAAATGTGTGTCCTTCATTATTAACCTAAAACAGCAGATAATGCCATTGTCAGGTAAGCCCAGGGATGGAAGAACTATAAATTTTCATGAGAGAATTGTAGTTGGAGAGAAGAGATATTTTTAATGATTGGAAAAGGGACAATATTGGTGTTGCTTCCCCTAGAAAAGCAGCAGGGTTGCCATTCACAGATTAGTATTTTTCTGCAGCTTCTAGATCACAATGTTAGTCTCAGAGTACAGAGCCACCATAAACTGCAGTATCACTTTCCTGATAAATCAAAAGATTAGCAAAGTTTAAATGACAGGTAGCATGACACCACCTATTATATTGTTCATGTTTATGGAAAAACTGAAGTTTTGAAGAAGAAAAACCTTACTATCAATTAGATCAGCTAGCCCTTTTTTACTAGGAGAAAGGCAGTATATTCATAGAGATAATAAGAAAATTGGTTTGTGAAATAAAATAATGCATTGCTCTGGAGACTTTGTTTAAAGACACAACTTCCAGCTCCAAATTAAAAGTGATATTAACTAATGTGTCTGTGCTCTTCTTCCCAGGAGCCTCCTAGTGATGGTGGCAAGCCTGGCTTACTGGCGGGAATCCACTGGATTGTGAGGAGGCTGAGAAACCTTGAAGAGAAGATTGGTAATGGGAAAAGGAACACTGCACATTGTGCAGAGAGCTCTAGAGACAAGGCCTGAGCTCATGTCAGAACCCCTAAATGACTTAAAATCAGAAGTTAAATTACATTGAAAAGGTGGAGTGATATGTAGGGCTAAAAGTAGCAAGATCAATTGTAAGTAAATATGACCTCCATTTTCTAGAATGGCTTCAACAATCCTTAGTCATTATAGTGACTTTCCTAGCTCTTTCCTGGATTAAATATCGTCAGATGTGGCCAACAAAATATAGCAGAGATGACAATAAATGATGTCTAAGGCAAGGTCATAAGAGGATTCCAACTTGTTCTGGAGAAACTAAGTATCATGCTATGTGCATTCCAAAGGCATTCCAAAGAACAAAGGAGGAGATGAGAGGGACAGAGAAAAGGGAAAATATCAAAGGGACAAGGAGAAAAATAAAATGTCCACAAAGCAACAGAAATGTGAGCAAAGTTGAGGTAAGAGTGGCCACCCATCCATTATGACCCATCCCATCAAGATGACTACGCTCTTGCCTGAGACGTAAGGACTCTCTCCACTGGAGAATATGAAACTCCAGCTTCTTCTCTTATCCTGACCCTCTAGTTCCCACTTCCCATCCCCTAGCCTCCCACCCCACGACATACCTTTCCTCTCAGAGTCCTCTTGTCTTTCTTTGTACTTTTAGGAACACTATTCCAAAACTACTGGCTAGTATCTTGGGGAGAAACCTCTGGTGACAATAGACACAGGAAGCCAAGTCTCAATTATAGGGAGCTTGTCCAAGTCACAGGAGTCTCAAAGACAAGATTAAAACAAAACTATCAGTCTCAGTAGCCTTTGTCCTCTATCAAACCTTCTAGGAGCAAAGGCCTGACCAGCCAGGCAGCCCAGCATGCCATCCAGGCCTTAGTTAAGTGCATACAGCCTAGGCTTCACTGATAGTATCCACTTGCACTTTCATACAGGAAGAAGAAACATGCAATGGGAATCCATATGCCTTGTGATCCTGGAATGCACTTTGTTTCATAAAGGTAACATCCAAGCACATACCTTAGAAACACTGAAACAATCTCCTATAATGTATCCTGAAAATACCCTCTTCGGCTACTAGGGTAAAAGTGAAGTACTGTGGATTTGAAATCAATGCCTTTCTGGAAGTGATTTGCAGATAGTGCACTGGTTCTCAATGAGTGTTTCTCAACCTATGTGTCTTGACCCCATTGGGGGGGTCTAACAACCCTTTATCAGGAGTTACCTAAGACTATAAGAAAACAAAGATATTTACACTATGACTCACTAATAGCTAAACTATAGTTATGGAGTAGCAACAAAATAATTTTATGGTTCGGGGTCACCACAACATGAAAAACTGTATTACAGGGTGGCAGCATTAGAAAGGTAGAGAACCACTGTTCTGGGCTGGGGCAGGGGTTATGAGCCAACCAGAACCTGACACTTGAAAGAGAAGACCCTGATGGAGTTGCTTGAATTAGCAAATCAAGCACCAGTCTAAGCAGCAGCAGGCCCAGCTGCAGAGCAACTTTGGTCTGCACAAGCTCAGTTACTAGAGTTCATTGAATTATTTATTCTCCACATAGCATAAACATTTCCTAAACTCTGAGTTACATCATTCCTTCACTTAGAAGTTAACTTTTTTCTCCCTGTCACCATGAGATACCACTTACAGTCATACATATGCTAAAAACAAAAAGGAATGATTCATTGTATATGGAATTAATTTTATTTTCTTACTTATGTGCAGAATTGAGTATTTTGATAAGCTTCTTATAACAACCTCTTTTTCTTATAGTTTATTTTCAATGCAAAGAGAATATTATCTATGTTATAAAGTTACAAAACCTCATGATAGATTATTTGATTTATCAATATTTAAAAGAATCTCAATGACCATAATACCAATCAGCAGCAATGTATCTTAAATGTATAGGTCTAGTCAGGACACTTCTGAAAAGAGAGGTCATACTAATAACTACATCAAGTGTGAGCCTCTGTCCTTAGCAGATAGAGTAGTATGGGCAGCCAAGCACAGAAGTTCCCATCTTGAGAACATACCCTAAATAAAAGTTCTTGAAGAAGAAAACTAAGAACACCAGTGTTCACGCCTATGGAATATATGTTACTGAGAACTGGCAAGAGCACACTGGGGGGGAAATTGAGATATGGATATGTTTACTCTAGATATGGTTGATCATCATAAAGATGGAGTAAGAGGATCTAATATCCTGAAACGTTCTGATAACTGGGCGGCTAGAGAGAATCCAGGTACATAAAGTACTAGTATCAAAGCCAGATATGCATATAGATATATTAGTATAGAGAGATATGATCAGCTATATACCTTGTACAGTAAAAGTAAATAAAAACAAAAACAAAAGTGGGGGAGCTGGAGAGATGGCTCAGCAGTTAGAAGTGCTTGCTCGCTTCACAATCATGAGGACTAGGGTTCTGATTCCAGATCCTGTGGAACATGCCAAGTGGTTCTGCAAATACCTCTAACACCAGCTTGGACTGCATTGGAGACAGAAGGATTGGTAGGTTTTGCTGGCTTCCAATCTAGCCTAGAGAAAGCTCCAGATTCAAGGAGAGGCAGTGCCTCAAAGGAGCAGACAGAGAATGGTAGAAGAGGACCCAGTGGTCTATCTACACTGGTACATACCTGCACACACAAATGCAGCAACATACACACAAAGAACCTGAGGTAACAAAATAACTGTAAGCACAGCCTGAACCTTCCTAAGCATGGAGCTCTGTGCCACTGCAGACGGCCTAGCCATACAGACTGAAAGGCTACCCAGAAATTGCGAGCCAGTGGGTTGCTGACAAGAGGCATCAGGTTCTTTTGTTTGCTTAGTTATCATTAGAATAATGTTAGTTTTTCTATATATTGAATTTGTTTCCCGTCAGCAATACATCCCTAGGTGATACACAGTGAGATAAACTTTTTCTCAGCTACATGAGCATTTTATGACCTCCCTGAGAAAAGATGCCCCACACTGGAGCACTTGGCCTCAGTTCCGCCAAGGTACTGTTACCCAATCAGCCACCACATTCCAAAAGCCCGCCCCTTTCCCCTGTAGATGCAGATGCAATGTAGATGTAGGCCTATATCAAATCCAGTAAGACTAGCCAGGGTGCAGTGCTCGAGTGCCTCACACAGCAGCAAGAATTGAAGGGCTGAGTTTGACTTTTGGATCTAATTCTCTTTCAAAAATAACAAATTTTTCATGACTTAATCATGACTGCATGTCCTGTGCAGGGGAAGTATACCAGTTTGCAACTTTGACTTTTATGTTCTGTTTTTGGGTTGTTTTGTCTATTTTTACTCATTAAACTCATTCCCTTAAAACTAGGAAACATTCAGGCTTTGTTACTGTGGAGTCAAATAATATTATGCCTGTCCAAAAGCCAAGAAGAAAGTTTAGAAACAGGGAATAGGACATCTGCTGAGAAAATGATTAAGGATTTTCTGTGTGTCATTGAGAGATTGGGTGTGTGGCTCCAAGGGAAATAAAATACTTGCCTGGTAAGAAAAAGATCCTGGGTTCCATTCTTACAAGGGCAAAAACAAAAATCAAACAAGCATGATCTCAAGTTGGGGAGTTTGTTGTTGCCCTCCCCAGAACTAATTAATTAAAAGCAGTGTAACCTGTAATTGGCAATCAAACAGACTCATGGACAATATCTTTGTGGGGAGACAATATCTTTATCCAGGTGAGCAGAACATCCAGCATGAAATCAGTAGCATGGGATTTCTGCCATGAATCATCATTGTAGGTCCTCACTCCCAGGTGGGCTATGTACTTGCACAGTCTATGGGAGCAAATACCTAATGTTGCTCTTTCTGGAATTTATAGCATCTGTTTGTATTTCTCTGTTCTTGGCTTTAGAAACAAATAATTTTTCCTTCATAGTGTTTAATTGTTAAAGAGAAACATCTCAATTGTCAGCAAGCAATTATTTTAATTTGGTGGTATCTTCAATCTGGTTTCCAAATATTCATTAAAAAAAGTCAAAGGATGGTTAATTAAATCTTTTGATGACATAAATAGGTCTTTGCTAGTTATGCTGTGTCATCCACCCTTCAAGTGACCTTTATGCTGTTACCCATTATATTCCTCTTCCAAAAGAGATAAGAACCATGACAGATCCCTACAGACCAACTAGCTCAAATTTAGCTTACCCATCTTCATCAACCCAAGAGGTGAAACACAGTGGAAGAGGAGAAACTGTCACATAGGGAAAAGATCTGAAAGGTGTTACCCGTACTGGAAGCCCTTACCTATGTCAGCTGATGTCACCATGTTTCCAAATTTCAGTAACACTCACACCAAATCAGGTACATTGTCTCTCTTGATACTCAGAACTGGTGGGGCATGTGGATGAAACAACCATAGCAATCTCTGTGCACATAGTGGAGACGCAGACACTCAGATACCTCTACCCAGACTTAACACATAGCTCTGTACATTTCAGCAAGGTCTCAGGTCATCTGTAGACTCATAAAAGCTTGAAAGGCATGTTCTAGTTTAACCCATCCCTTTCCTAGATTGGTTCTAGGCAGCATTTCTAACCCAAGCAAAAGGACCTATTGGTGGTCAGAGTGGATCCAGGTGACTCCAAGCAGCTATAGCACTTGACCCTTCATATATCTGTCCAGTCCTATATGGGATTCTGCCATGACTGCTCATTAGAAAACTGAAATACCTAGTCCTTAACTTATAGTCTGTAAATCCCACATTGAACCCAAAGCACTTAGTTCCTTGTCAGATTTTGGTTATCATCATGATTTAATCATACTATAGATATTTAGTGTGTAAGTTTAGATGTTCCACATACAGAGAGTAGTGTGTCACTGTAACGGTCTAGTGAAGTCTCAAGAGTGTTGTTGGACATTCCTGTAGGTAGAAAATTTGCTGGAATTTAACTTTATTTCACACATGAACCCAATTTTTCAAGAATGCCATACTGTGCAAATTACTGTCCAATTTTTTTTTTTTTTTTTACCAATAATTGGGAGTCATTCATAAGGTTAGTACTGTACCAGGTAATTTGATTGCAATTCAATGACTTATGCTGGTCTACATATGCAGACCTTTTCTTCTGCACTACAGTGCTCTAATGCCTTCATGATTATGAACTTTAAAAACTACCAAAAACTCATTTCAGGAGCCCACGGCATCAACATTGCCTATGAGCTTGTCAGAAATGGAGACTCTTGGGGTTCGCCTAATGGCCACTTGTGTTAACTAGCTTTGTGCTACTGTGGCAAATAACTGAGATAATCAATTTGATAACAGGGGTTTATTCCTAATAAAATGTTTATTCTTTAATGATATAAGGATAATAAGAGGTTTACCTTTTAGTTCACAGTTTGGAAGGCCCATGATTATAGCTGTTGCTCTGAGCCTGTGTCTAGGTAGCCAAGGACAGGAAGGGGTGGAGTCCCAGCATTCCCTTCAAGGTCATGACCCCAATTGTTGTATTGTCTCCCAACAAAACCATAACCTAGGGACTATGACTTCAATGCATGGGTCTGTGGGAGATAATGGACATTAGTACAGAAATCTGGTTTTTAATGTATGCACCATGGAGTTGGGGAAGCATTGTTCTAACGTAGCTGCGACCAAATATTATATAACAAAATTAATACTGCTTTCAAATTTTGTTTCTTTCATTTTTGTTTTTGTTTTTTTGGGGTTGTTGGTGGTGGTAGTTTGTTTTGTTTTGGTTTTGGTTTTCTAAGACAGAGTTTCTCTATGTAGCCTTGGCTGTCCTAGAACTAACTCTCTCTCTCTCTCTCTCTCTCTCTCTCTCTCTCTCTCTCTCTCTCTCTTGCTCGCTTTCTCTCTCTCTCTCTAAATTTTGTTTCTATGTTCATATTTTGATTTTGTATTAATTGACATTAAGTCTAGATCCAGATGATTTAATGCCTTTTGGCTTCCATGGGTGCATGCAACACACACACACACACACACACACACACACACACACAAACACACACACACTCTCTCTATTATTGTGGAAAGCCAAAGTAGGAACTTTATTATCACCAGGACTGTTTGCCCAGGGATGGTACCACCTACAGTGAGCAAGTCCTTATATATCAATCACCAATCAAGAAAATGCACCAGAGACTTGCCCACAAACTAATCTCCTGGAGACATTTTCTCATTTGAGACTCCCTCTTACTACAGGGCTGTAGCTTGTGCCAAGTCTGGCAACAAAAACTGAACTAACACAACTATGTAATTTGATCCTCCTGTCTCTGCCTCCAAGTGTCCACCAGCTTGTCTGGCCTTTTGAGGTTTGTGGCTGTTGCTGTGGTTGCTGCTGCTGTGGCCATTGTTGTTGCTGTTGCTGTTGTTGCTAATTTTTGTTGTTGTTGCTGTTGTTGCTGTTGTTGCTGCTGCTGCTGTTGATGATGTTACTGCTGCTGTTGTTTCCCCACCTGGGTACTGAGTGAGGCTCTGGACTCAGCTCTTCACACTTGTGTGCTTTGCCTGTTGAATCATCTCCCCAGACCCACATATTCATTTTTAAAAGTTGTAACTCCTCCATAGATTATTTTATTAGTGAATGTTAAATCGTGTGCATAGCAAAATATTTGTTTGAAATGGAGGAAAGCAGGCTTGACAACCACTTAGCTGGGACCTAACCACGTGATTAGGCACTGGAAACCCATATTTTAACCCCTGGCTACAGAAACCAGATGGACCCGAGATAATCATATGAATGGTAAACACAGATCTCAGAGATCCTAAGCATCAATACTGTCATTTTCTGCCAGGTCACTCTCTTTCTCTGTCTTTATTTATTTACTTATTTACTTATTTACTTACTTACATGTCATCCATTATCCCCCTCTCCTGGCATCCTTTCTCTTGAAGGTCAGACCTTTACCTAAATTAATCCCATTCTGCTACAAAATATTCTTCTACACTCATGCAATCTCCTCAGTCCCCAATACATTCTGCAAATGATCCCTCCAAAGTGAGGAAGAAAATGTGAGTATGGCCCAGTTATATTCAAACTCAATTGATTCTTTATGAAATTTTCTGCATGTACAGAATGCTGCATTCACCCACATCCAACTAAACACAAAAATACATCTTCAAGGCAGGATATGGGTGATTTAGCAAGGTTGCAGATAGTAGGTACTAACACTTGTGTGATATGTCATCTTACTGTGGCATAAACATTTATTATAATTTTAGAAACTGGATAGAAATGATCATAGTTTGAATTTTTGCTATGATGAAGAAAATTTGAAACTTACTGGGTTTTTGCAGATTATTTAGGAAGATGTAATCATTTCTAAATACATTAACATTTAATGTGTATATTAGGCATGGTGAGATTATTGCAGGAATAAACTTTGGGACTTATATGATGGTAACACATTTGTATTACCCAAAGTCATGTCATCTTATTTTATGTGTTTCTCAGCAATCAAAGAGAAGTGATCAATTTTCCATCTTTATATAATGGGTGTGGGTATGTTAAAAATCATTTACAAGAGTATCTTGTGTAAATTTTTTACGAGTACTAGAAAATTTTTTAAAATTCTAACCTCCCTATTCTCAATCACCTTCAGACTTGTGGCTATACCAGGCAGAGCCCTTGCTTCACTGCACAGCCTGAAGACCTCTGAGACAGGGCTGGAGAACCAACTCAGCGGTGCTGAGCACTTGTTGGTCTTCCTAAGGACTTGAGGTTAGATTCTAGCACCCACACTGGGTGGCTCACAACTGAGTTCCAGAAACCCTGACATCCTTTTCTGGCTTCTGCTGGGTTACATAAGCACACATACAAATAAAAATGAGACAAACCTTTAAAGGATCTCCTAGGCTGCATAGTTGTAGAGCAAAAAGGGGCATTTTAAAGTCAGATAACTAGTCTTCATTTGATTCTGCCAGCTGTAAGCTGTATGATGTCAGCCCACACATCAGTGATACAAACCAGTTTCCACTTTCAGTGCAAAAGAAGATGGATCAAATGCTTTCAGGCTCCTTTTCATCTGTCATATGGTTTTCATTGCTGTGAAGAAACACCATGACCATGACAACTCTGACAAAGAAAACATTGAATTGAGGCTGGCTCAAAGTTTCAGAGGTTTAGTACATTATAGCCATGACAGAAAACATGCTGGAAGAGCTAAAAGTACTACTATCTTGATCTGCAGGCAGTAGAAGGAGATTGTGTGCCACACTGGGCATAGCTTTAGCATATGTAATCTCAAAGCCAGCCTTCACAGTGGCGCACTTCCTCCAACAAGGCTGTACCTTCTACTAGTGCCACTCCCTATGGTCAAACATTCAAACACCTGAGACTATGGGGGCCATACCTTTTCAAATCAACACACCATCCTTGCTATTTTGTGATTATATTTATAAAACCAAGCATTTTGATATATTTGGCATGCTGTCAAGCAACATTGCCACAGCTTCAGCTCAACATTTGATATTCACTGACTTGATTTTTTTCAAAAAGTTCTCTAAAGCTTTGATTATATTTGCAAGGCTATACTTGACAGAAAAATCACACAGAATCAATTGCTGAAAATAGTATTTTAGCATTTTACTTTCATGAAGAAAATTAACATTTTTAACTAAATAGGGTTCAAAGAGGCAGGCCTCTGCAGGTGGGCCTGTGAACCCCACAGGAAAGGCAGGATGTAAAACAGACTGGCCATGAAGAATGTGGAGGGGGGGAGAGAGGGGAAGTAGTGCATGCACATAATGTAGCTAACCTCCTGAGCACTAAGGGTCTAAATCCCATGCATTCAAGATAGCCTAATTCATAGGAGGAACAACAATATGAACTAACCAGTACCTCCAGAGCTCCCAGGGTGGGACTTGTGGATCTAGCTGCTTATGTAGCAGAGGATGGCCTAGTTGATCATCAATGGAAGGAGAGGCCCTTGGTCCTGTGAAGGCTCTATGCCCCAGTATAAGGGAATGCCAGAGCCAGGAGGCAGGAGAGGGTGGGTTGGGGAGCAGGGGGAGGGGTGTGGAAGGGGGCTTTTGAAGGGGAAACCAGGAAAGGGGACAACATTTAAAATGTAAATAAAGAAAATATCTAATTTTTAAAAAAAGAAAAACTGAGAAGAAAAGAGACTAGCTTGCTCATAATTGTACAAAAATATTGAATAGATGCTTACCAAGCTGTCTTTGGTGATACAAAAACAAAAAACAAAAACAAAAACAACAACAATAACAACAACAAAAAAACCCCACTAAAATGTAAAGCGTGCATTAAAGACCTCAGGATGTTTTGCTACTGGAATAAAGCAGCGGATTTGTTCTGGTCACAGCAGGAAAGGATTTAACTGTAATGGTTTTAATGAAGAGAATCATTGTAGAGGCATGGACAGGGTTAAAAGAACAATATAGGTTTGGGGAATCTGCCCAAGAAGATGATACCCTCAGGGACTCACCACAGTGGGAATCCTTTCAAGCCTTAGACTGATGGCACTGAGGAAGAAATCCTGGTCAAAATAGTGGGCTTAAACAGACAGGCAGCAGGCAATGGTTGTACCACAAGGATCCTGGGTTAAAACACAGGACCAGAATTATAAAATCTTGGCTCCTTATCTACCTACCATTCAGCAAACCTTCTGCCTGTGCCTCCCTTTAGTCAAAACTAACCAGATGCAAGAAGGCTAGGTAGTCCATAGAAGTCAGCTTTCTAGTGGACACTATATGCAGGAAAATTAGGAAATGGATCTTGGCCAGAGGAGCAGTGTGAGAGCTGGTTCTGCTGACTAGAGATATGAAGCAAAATCTCAACTGGGATTTTTTTTACATCATGCAGAACTCCAGCCAGGGGTTAGTGCTAAAAGAAGAGGGTTTAGGAAATATGTGGGGCAATGGGCTACGCACAGACAGCCTGGTTTCCAGTCGAGGCTAGATCTTGAACCCAGGGACCCGGTAGTGATAATTCACTTACATGGGATGGAAGGAGTTCTCTCATGTCTCCTGGACCCGGGTTCCTGTCGTGGTTACCACCCCCACAACCCCCACAGGAGAGGCGTGGCTATCAACCACTTAGGAATAGCAGTAAGTCCTCCCACATGCAAATAAGGTTTCCCCCAAACTCTCAATCCAAGCCAATGAGAGGGGCTTGCTGGCAAACCCTAAATCACCAGCAGAACTGTATACAGAGAAAGCAAGGCAGGGAATAAAAGGTATGCGAGAATTAATCCTTTGTCTGAGCCTTCTGTTCCAAGAGCTGTAACATTTGGGAAGAGATCTTCTTTCCTAAAGAGCTGCCCCATTCCTCACTGGATTGTTGGCTTTCGCCAACCTGGCTTGACCTGACTCAATTCAGAGAGGCCTGTGACCTGGAAGGCATGGCAGAGGCCTTGTCTCCCTGCCTGCACTCACTCGCCTTGCTGGGGCCTTCCCACCCGACCTGGTTAGAGATCTCCGTGGAAAACCTCTGGTACCCAGGCCCACAGGAATATGCCGGATTCCATATCTTCTGCACCACCTCATTTCCTAGAGAGCTTAAATATTTCTTTAATTTAATTTTGTGAACTATGGAGTAGCAGGGGTAGAGAAGAGTATATATGTACATGTGTGCACATACCTGCAGAGCCCAGAGGCCTCAGATCATTTGGATCTAGAGTTAAAAGCAGTTGTACGCCATGAAAGTGCATGTTAGGAATTGAATACAGCTCCTCTGGAAGACTGATACATGCTCTTAACCACTGAGCAATCTCTTCAACACTTTTGTGCAGATTTTAAAGCAAGAAACTGCAGATAAATATAGAACCTCTTTCCATCACATGACCCTCTCCAAACTATACAAAGGCAGAAATTAGAGGTGGGAAGGTCACCAGCCTAGAGCAGAGATTTACAGGGAGAACCCACTTCCAAGTGAAAGAGGAAGAAACTACCTTCTCTCTTCAAAACAAGGTAGAAAATCTCCGCCAAGGGGCTGAGGGAACCATCTGCACTGAGTTGGTTAACTGCACAAAGAAAAGAATGGTGTTGCATTCCCTAGCTAATGTCTGCTTGGCTGGTCCCTCTGATCTACTCTGTGCTAACTCTGGGAAGTCAAGGAGAAAAGTAGCAGGTCAGAGCTGAGCAATACAAATGTAGGGAGAGTCATCATCACCTCCACCACGTAAGTTCCAGCTTTCTCAGAGTTATGAAAGGTTGGTTTGACACGTATGTCATGGAACCACCATGACTGAATATGAGAGAAGGGAAAAGTATATCCCACTAACAAATGATGTGACTCCCATCTGTAATACCAGCTATTAAATAGGCAATTGCATGTTCAAGACAAGCCTGAGTAATTTAGTGAGACCCTGTCACAAAGGACTGAGGCTATAACTGAGTATTAGAATATTTGCTTAGCATGCCACATCCTGCATACAATATGGAAAAATATAAAAATAGATTCTTTGGTGGGAAAATTCATGTAAGTATGAAAAGGGGTAACCATTGTTAACCAATACTTAATGTAAACAGAGTTTGCAAGGGCCATATGAAACATCCCTTATGCTCATCGACCTCATAAACTATAATAACAAGTTCAACAAACCAAAAACTAAAGCTTCAATCAAACACTTACAATGCTCCCACACAGATCCACACAGACCCCACAGCAGAAGCCACACTGAAGCTCAACTTCTGCCTATGTGGAGGGGACACTCTTCTCTAGCCTTGTAAGACTACAACTTTTGCATATATGCCCAGGGGTGACAGAGGGACTTCTTGACATAGAAACTGACAACTTGATTTCCAGAGTGGTTGTACAAGTTTGCACTCTCATCATCAATGGAGGAGAGTTCCCCTTGCTCCACATCCTCAACAGCATGTGCTATCACTTGAGTTTTTGATCTTAGCCATTCTGACAGGTATAAGATGGGGTTTCAGGGTTGTTTTGATTTGCATTTTCCTGATAATTAAGAACTTTGAACATTTTTTAAGTGCTTCCTAGCCATTTGAAAAGATGCCTCACTATACCATAGGGACATTTGCTCAAATATGTTCAGCTATGTTTATTCATAATAACCAGAATCTGGAAACAACCTAGATGTCCCTCAACGGAAGAATGAATAAAGAAAAGGTGGTACATCTATACAGTGGAAAACTATTCAGATATTAAAAATAAAGACATTATTAATTTTGAAGGCAACTGAGTGGAACTTGAGAATATCATCCTGTGTGAGGTAACCCAGATCCGAAAGTATATGCATGGTATGTATTCACTGACAAGTGGATATTAGCCATGAAATACAGGATAGCAATACTACATTCCATAGACCCAAAGAAGCTAAACAAAAAGGAAAACCCAAGGAAGGATTCTTGAAGCCCACTTAGAAGGGGGAATAAAGTAGTTATAGGAGGCAGATGGAGGGAAGCAACTGAGTGGAAGAGAAGAGGGGGATGGGAATAGGAAGTTCAGGATCAGGTGTGAGGAAAAACAGAAGAGAGGGTCAGAGGGCCAGGATAATTAATGGAAATCTGCATCTGGAGGATGCCTAGGGAAAAGGGAGGCTCTCAAAAATCAATAGGGGTGACATTAGCTGTGACTCACAGCATTGGGGATGTGGAAACTGAAGAGGCTACCTCCTGTAGCCAGGCAGGAACCCCCATGGAGGGAAACCAACCTGCCCACAAAACTTTTGACCCCAAATTTTCCTGTTTATAAGAAATGCAGGGATGGGGATGGAACCAAGACTGAGGGAATGGCCAACCAATAACCAGCCCAACTAGAGACCCATCTCATGGGCAAGCACAAAATGGAGATAGGAATTCCACAGGAAGACAAACAGAGTCAACTAACCTGGACCTGTGGGGCTCTCAGAGACTGAATCACTAACCAAAGAATATACACAGGCTAGATTTAGTACCCATACCTCTCCCTGCCCCCACCCTCACCCCCACACCCACCTTCACTGCACATATGTAACAGATGTGCAGCTCAGTCTGCATGTGGGTTTCAAGCAACTGGGGTGGACGCTATCCCTAAAGCTGCTGCCTATCTGTGGAATTCCTTCTTCTAGCTGGCCTGCTTTGTCTGGCCTCAGTGGAAAAGGATGCATCTAACCCTGCAGAGATTTGATGTGCCAGGGTTGGGGCACCTAGGGGGACCTCCACCTCTCATAGAAGGGAGGAGGGGAGACATTGTGGGGGAGAGACTGGGAAGAGAGGCAGCAATTGGGATGTAAAGTGAATAAATAATTTTTTAAAAAAGGAAACAAATAAAAAAAGACTATGACTTTAAAACAAACAGAACATTAGTAGCAAAACCAAGTGACTTACTAACTGAAAGGTACAGTAACACTAAGAATAGATTTCACTAAAGAAGCTACACATAACCTAACAAAAAAAAGTGTAAATGTCCCACTTAGGAGAAAGAGATTTTTTTTAAAGTAGTTTTATATTTATGTTCAGCAATTTGTGTGCCTCTAAAGAACTAAATGTTGCTGAGTGTGGTGGCATATGTCTTTAATCTCAACACTTGCTAAGCAAAGGCCAGTTGATATCTGGATTCAAAACCAGCCTGGTCTACAGAGCCAGGACTATTCAGAAAAGCCCTATTTCAAAACAAAACAAAACAAAAACCCAGAACACAACAAAATAAAACAAAAAAATAAGTTAAATGTATTCAAAATCATCATACATATAAAAAATATCCCCAATTGCTGGTAGTACTTATACACAGGAAGGGAAGAAATATCAGGAAGAAGCGTGGACTGGAGGTAAATTTTCTTGGCTGACTCCTCTGCCATTTGAAGCTCATGAAGATCTATTACAGAACTATTCTAAAGGAAAAAAACAACAGTTTTCTGGAACCTTCTGTTAAATGTATTGTAGGCTCAAGTGCTAGTAATGTAGGGTCAGAGGAGGTGGCTCATGAAAAAGCCCTTAGCCTTGGTAGGAAAGTTGTCTGTTGGTTCTCTGTTCTCCTGCCCACCACCCCCATTGTCTCGTTTCCATCTGTGCCTTGCCCTATATGACATAATTATTTTACTTTACATGGTGTTTTTGGACTCAGCAGTAAAAATATTCTCCATCACTGAACTTAGCATTTGCCAGTGTTCTTTAATATCCCTTTCTCATTAAAGTCTCCTGGCTTCTCTCCCTGACCTGGTTCTCACGTACCCACTCATCCTGACTAACCTTTCCTCAAGAAATCCTGAAGACCAAATGCATGTCAGTATCAGAATGTACCAGAAAACCTCAGACACTTCTTTCTTTCTTCCTTCTCTGATGATCCACTCAGCTGTGACCTGCTTCCTTTCCAAGCTCACACAAAGATTATACACCCAGGCTTTCTATGACCAGATGGTTATGGCATCAGAGACAAGTGTTTCACCCTGTGACAAGGCCTAAGAAGTATCCATCTGGGCTAGAGGTAGGGAGATAACCAAAGTATGTCCAGGTCAGTCTGGTTAGTCTCCAGTGCTCAGCATGGATATCATCCCTTTAATATACTGCTATCTGCAAAAGTGCATGTCATATGATATTTGGTGTTAATAGAATAGCTTGTACTGAATAGCAGAAAGAGTTTATTTTCTCTTCTACTTTCAGTCTATGATAGCCTGTCTCTTGTGATCATAAAATGTTGGCAAAATAATGCTATTTTGTGAAAGCTCTTAACCATGAGTTTTAATGGATGTTTAACATAAGCCAAGATTGTGCACAACTGTGGCTATGGTCCTCAATCCCAAATGAGGTTCACAAGGCCCTTAGCAATGCTGTCACAATTGCCACTGAATATTTTAAAGTTCAGTTCAGTTATGCAATGAAGGTCTTGGCACAGAGGGACACTTGTGGGATGTGAATGTGACTAGGAGTTTTGTGCTGATGACTGTGCTGGTGTCTGAGCACAGGGCCAGACCACAGATCTACTTGCCCAGTCTGCAGTCTTAGCTTGAAATAAATGGTTTACTAATCATCCTAGCATTCTGCTAATCTGTAACTTTGAACAAAATTTAATATTAATCCAGATATGAGTGAATCTTTAATTAACTTCCAATTAATTCCTGTCTTCTCAGAGTGAGTCTACTGATAGAATTGCTTTCCTACATTTAATTTCTTTCATTTGAGAAGAAAAGAAACAAGATTTAAAAAAAAAAACAAAAACAAAAACAAAACAAAATTAGTTTAGAAAAAAAGGATATGACTATTTGCCACAGCATATGGAAACTCACCTCTCACTCTTGCTTTAGGACAGACATGGAGAGATATCTATAGGGAAGTCATCTTAGAATCATGTGTGATGATAAACAGACCTGCTTTGTATTTCAAAAGTCTGAGTAAGAAGTTTTCTGATTCCCTTTAGCAATTAGCTGATTGTCAAGCAAAAACAATATCCTCTGCTTTCAATGACTTACAGCTAAAATGAAAAATATTTTTCTGACTGGAACCACATCTAGTTCTTTTGATTTGCTGTTTTAAAGCTACTGCACTTCCTGTCTTCTTAAAGTCTGTTTCCATCACCTTCCACTCAAGGGGAGCTAACAGTTCATCCTCCCTCTCAGCTAACACTTGCCTTTCTAGCAATTCTCACCAAACTGATTTGACAATATTTCCATCGAGCCAAATCAAAAATTCCAAGAGAAGGAATATGACAGCAAGCCAGAACGTTATGTTTTTATTGAACAGAGTAAAATCCACAGCTATTTGACTTGCCCTGAGTCATACTCACAGCCAACATCACATGCATGAGTCTTCAATAAGATAATTTGGAAATAAAATACTCTGGGTGAAAAAAGCCACACAGAACTGTCAGACACAACAGCAGTGCAAAATCCTGCAACAAATTTAATTTAGCCACAAAATTGCAACCTGTAATTGATAACAGAAGTGGAAAGAAAAACGCACAAGCTGAACTTTAGGCTTCGTTCTTTAGACAGATATTCAATTATAGCGTGGAAGTGCATATAGTAAAACACACCAGGAAATTAATGCTTATAAAACTACTAGCTTCTTCAACATCTATTGCATTTACTTCAATATATGTAGCAAAGCATCAAACAGAGATGAACTCATTTGTAGTCTGAACTGCAAACCTAACCTGCAAAATTAAGCATCATTATGTGTGGTGGTACATGTCTGTCAACCCAGAGCTTAGGAGGCAGAGAAAGGCTGAATTTTAGACAAACCTAGGCTGCATAAGAATTTTTGTCTCAGAAAAAAAAATTAGTTGTGGTTATAGTCTATGATCATTCTAGAGAATCAAAGCAGCTGGTTCACAGGATGATTTTTAACCCCGGTAAAAGCACAACCTTGACTTGAAAATATAGCTTACTCACAGCAGTGCTGATTAAAATCTCAAAGGAATCATAGAAGGGCTGGAGACATGCCTCTGTGCTTAACAGTGGGCACAACACAGCAGAAACTCCAAATCCAGTACTGAGTACACACACCAAGCAACACACAACTGCCTGTAACACCAGATCCAGGGAATTTGACACCTCTACCTTCTGTGAGCATCTGCATTAATATATACACACCCATACACAGACAGACACACACACAGAGACACACAGAGACATGCGCACACACACATAAATGTACATAAGTATAGATATATACAGACACACACAGCTATATACACACATACAGAGTGTGATGGTTTGTATATGCTCAGCCTAGGGAGTGGCACTATTTGAAGGTGTGGCCCTGTTGGAGTAGGTGTGTACTATGGGTGTGGGCTATAAGACCCTCATCCTAGCTGCCTGGAAGTCAGTGTTCTGCCAGCAGCCTTCAGATGAAGATGTAGAATTCTCAGCTCCTCCTGCACCATGCCTGCCTGGATGCTGCCATGTTCCTGCCTTAATGATAATGGACTGATCTTCTGAACCTGTAAGCCAGCCCCAATTAAATGTTTTTATAAGAGTCGCCATGGTCATGGTGTCTGTTAACTGCAGTAAAACCTAACTAACACAGAAGTTGGTACCAGGAACTGCATTACTGCTGTGATAGGCCTGACCCTGCTTTTGTTTGGAAGAATGTATATTTTGGGACTTTGGATTTGGAAAGAAGTAGAATGCTTTAAGTGGGGTTTAGTGGGCCACCCTAGTAGGAACAGGGAAGACTGTTGCTGAGGGTGATTTGAATTGTAGAAGCCTGGCTCTAGAGGTTTCAGAGAAGAATTTAATATGTGGCCAAGAGACTGTATTTGTGAAATTTTAATGAAGAATATGACTGCTCTTTGCCCTTATCTGAAGAGTCTACCTAAAGCTAAGGAAAAGAGAATTATGGGTAAAGAGATTTATATTAAAAGAACCTCTGGTGGAATCACCATGCCTGACCTTAAGCTGTACTACAGAGCAATTATGATAAAAACTGCATGGTATTGGTACAACGACAGACATGTAGCTCAATGGAATAGAATTGAAGATCCAGAAATGAATCCACACACCTATGGTCACTTGATTTTTGACAAGGGAGCTAAAACCATCCAGTGGAAAAAAAGA
>NW_018393616.1:0-16510 GCF_900095145.1 Mus pahari | reverse complement strand
CGCTGGATGCCGGGGGACAACTCCCAGGCGAACACCCCTCCTCGGGCGGGGACAGGTGCCGGTGCCGGGTCAGCCTGGGGACTGCCGCCAGGCGAACACCGAACATACATTTTAAAAGTCCAGAAATTAAATGTTTTATACATTGTGGTTTTTTACCTAGGAGATTCAAGGATTATAATATGAGTTACATACAATTACTGTTACGCTGGCTTTGGGTACATCAGTTTCCCCTATGAGTAATGAGGGGATAAGGGAAAATGGAAATGGGACAAAAATTAAATGCCATTTGCAGGAAATAAGGCATCATGTTAATGTTATTTTCTACTTCCTAACCATCAGTCAAATAGTTAATGACCTGGGCCAAGTTCCTTGCACATTCAATTTCTCTTTAGATGTTTCTAAAGATTTATTACACATCTTCAAACATGTAACTTCTTTAACATTCTTAAATATTTGTTCAGTATTATCCTCAAATTACTTATGTTAGAATGCTTTTGACAATATTAGGTTTAAGGGACATCGGGGGCTTTTAAACCTTTAGATACAAATAACTAATCTGCCTGAAAAAACTAAAAAGGGTGGTACTATTTGATCAATACTGATACAAAGTTCTTTCAGATAACGTAAGGAAAGTACAAAAAACAGTTTGTACAGAAAATACAAACAGTTCTGTTTACTTCCAGGAAAAGCTTGAACAAGGTCCTGTGTGTATCTGGTGCTATGACCTCTAAGAAGTCAAGGTTGAATTTTCGGGCATCCAAATCTTTCCGTTGGCCCATGATTATCAGTTTTAAGGCAACTGTGTCTGAGTTATCCTGTGTTCTCCTTACCAATGATTTCTTACTTGGCTTTCAAATGACCTTGGCCATTCCCCTAGCCTGCAAATAGTATGTAAGAATCTATGTTGCTTAACAAAGTTGCGTAGCATAAGCCATCAATTTAAGCAAGGCCTTAGTCCCACCATTTTGTCTTATTTATTTCTCATCCTTGGTCTTACTCCAAATCCTACCTTTTGGGACTGTTATTGCTGCAGATTAGGGTCACCAGAGCATACTCACAACTCTCAGATTGATACTCATTCATCTATAAACAATATATCTTGTACACATAACTGAGTAAGGAGATCACAAGATCTATTTTCATCATTTGATCAGCATGTTTCAAACCAGTCCTTTCTATAGGAGACATTATTTGATACAAAAACATAAAACCCAACAAATGTATTTCAAAGAATACTTTAAAAAGAGGTTATCCAAAAATTGATGGGAAAAGTTATTGCTTTTTCAAATGAAGGCAAACAGTGTGGAATTCTAAGGACTTTAAGCCCTTGGTTTGGAAGAAATATGATCTAATGAGTAAACCTTGAACATTTAGAAAAACACATCTTCCAAGATTGCAGTATGCATATAGGAAATGATGTTGGTCTACTGTTAGGAATGACACTCCAGAAGTCCACATTTAGAAACATACACAAAGGCTCTATGTAAATTAACAGTTCAAAATTACGTATGTATTTGTATAAGTACAGGTGTTTGTATGTCTATGTATATGTATATATATATATATATATATATATATATATATATATATATGCATTTATACATATTATATTTCATACACTACAACTATTTTCATATTTATCAAATCATGCTTTCATTAATGATTTTGAATAAATTTGCTTCTATTTCAAGAAATAAAACTCATGATATGTTCAAATATCTGAGGTTCATGGAAATTATCTAATCTCTCGTATTCACATTCCTTAGAGTCCTACACAGGATTCTATTTTAAAGTGAAAAGGAATAAAGCCAAATCCTCATATAGGTGGCAAAGTCATTGCTGTAGTTTTGGAAATAAGAACAGGGTTAAATAGTTTAGTTGAGGATTCCAGTATATGCAAATTCCTCAAAAGAAATAATATGACTCTTAATAGCCATGTGCCAGAGCTACTGAACAAGGAGAGTAAAAATGTTACTGAACTCTAACTCAAATTGGTGTTGTGCCACTCAGTGGACTTACATATGATTCTTTAAATGATGATTAGAAATAATTGCGCTTTTCTGTACTGAAAAAGAAACCTAACTCTTTAATGTTAACACAGTTTACACATCAGCATTTTGGCATCAGACCTTGGTGTGTCAACATCCAGAGTTCTTGTTTGATCTGACGAAGACCTGAGGTCACAAACTCATGTCAATAAACTCCAGAGATAACCTGGCAATGATGTTGGTGTGGCAGAAACAATTATAAAAGCTGAAAACTTTAGCATTTTCATCCCAATGGCTACTTGCACTGGTGAACTGACACAGAGTTTCTTGACACCCATGAAAATGACAGTTACAGAGGCAAAGCAGGAAACACAACATTACTCACCCTCCTGTAGAAATGCATTGTCCCAACAAAAGGCAGAGGCTTGGGGCCAGGAATTCCTAGCTTCTTAAAAAGTCCATGAGTAGAAGTTCCATAACTAAAATGTGAAGGAGGAAACCAGGTCATTGTCATACTTACACATGCACATACATGAACACACATATTCATATGCACATGTACAGGTACTGATACATGCACATATATATTCAAACAGGCACTAACTTAGGTATATTATTTACTAAATATATATGAGTATATACATGTGAATATATGTTTATGTGTATATATATTCTTGGATGCAAAGATTGACAATTACTAGAATCTACCCAGTGAGGAAACAAGAGAGCAGAATATAACATAAAAACTTAGACTAATAATACCCTTCACATTCCAACTTAGTATAAACTTTTTAAGTTAATATTTGATGTTTCTAATCCTAGAGTTAATATGTCATACAACTTTATAAGCTTGAGTTTGAATGTTACTGATGGGCTCACAGACTTAGGAAGTAAGCATGAAGAACCAATATAGGTAACCTGAAAAGCACGATCCACAAGATCCCTCATGGATGTTATAGAAGCGGTGAGCAGTGAGATTTCTCAGCAGAAGAGGGTAGTTAACTGATTAAACTTCCTGACAAGACTCTCTGAGGTGTCCTGTCTCACAGCCTGCAAACTGTCCAGAGTTTTCAACATGCAGCTTTTGGGATTGAGAACAGGCTCTGCTGTTAAGAACAATTGCTACTTTTGCAGAGGTACCAGGTTCAGTTCCCTACATCCGCATGCCAACTCACAACAGTCTATAACTCTAGTTCCTAGGAATACAATACCTGATTCTGACCTTCATATTTATAATACATGTAGACAAAACAGTAATGTGCACAAAAACTATCTTTTAAAAATACAACATTTGCAAGTCACCATTTGTTCAGGTGTAGCTTCTTGATGTTGCAGATGCCTTTGAGCCATTCATGCTCCTGAAAGTAATATTTAAAACAAATTGCTGTCATAATGACAAAAATTTTGTGTCCCCAAGGTATCGTTGGTGACATTCTAAAATCATGAGATGTTTTCTTCCATTTTCCGAAGAATAGTAGAGCAGCACCATGAGTTACCCAGATGATACCACAAGTCTACATATTACATAAACCATCATATATCTGTCCTGTTTCTTCCAAGGCTATTTGTACTGAGTTAATCAGCTACAGGCAATTATTTAACCGACTTGGTAGCCCAACAATCTCTAATGACAACTCTTTTGGGACAAACAGGCTGGAGATAGAATAATCTTTAAAATCTCAGATGTAGTCATTGTGAGTTGTAGATCCTACAAACCTTGCTATCTTAATGTGACAAACAAATTACACACTTATAACAGAAAACAAATCAAGATGAATAGTGGAATAGCCATTTTAAGTATGGTCTTTAGTCTCACAACACTGCATCCTAAACCATAGTTGAGACAGTATGGCTAAAAAGCTCCATGAGATATATGATTTAGTTTACAGCAGATTTACTCTTATCATCTCTGGCAGTATGAAATTCTATTGGATAATACCTTTCATTTTCCAACATGCAACAAGGGCCTAAGAATCATCTCAATTACTGGGATACAAAGGAGAGGAGTCCAAGCCATTACCCACAGGTAGAGCAGCACCAGGATGGTAAACAACAGTGCCCATGATTCCATGGAAAAAACTCAGGTCCATTGCTCATGTTTCTTGGAAAAGTTTGGAATCAGGTCTATTTCTCTTTTCTTTCAACAGAGCTATTCTCTGACTTTTCATAGCAGGTAAAGACTCGAGTTCCCCTTCTGAGTTCAGTTGTGTATCTGTGATGCCAATCTGCAGTATATTTATGCTAGCACAGAAGTTGGAACAATCAATATTGCCAGTAGAAGGATGAACTCTGTATTCTAAGTACTAAAAAATGAGTTTCCTGTTAACTTGATAGTTAACAATTTTTCACTATAACCCACATTTTGACTTTTTCATAATTATTTTCTATAGAAAACTAATAACTAGACCCATGCTTTAGGTAAGGGCAGATGTCATAGATTTTTTTAAATAAAAAATATTAATATGATGCTAAATTTTCTTTGGATGTTTATATGAAAGCCTGTATTGCACAGCTCATTAAATATTTGCACACAAGCTTCATTTGTCAATATTTGCACATTTAAACATTCCAGATCTCTAGAACACTTTAAATATATTAAAAAGTGAAGTTTCACATTTCATAACAAAGTTGACAAATAACCACCATAAATAAATAAATAAATAAATAAATAAATAAATAAATAAATAAATAAATAAATTCATCCTCAGATAAACTTAAATTTTTCATGTAGTTCTTTTATTGTCTTTTTAATTTTTTGCACATTTCACTTTTTCAGTATACATTCATCTTACGTTATTATTAATGGAGTAGTTTTGAAATTCCTCACTATTGTGTTCTCAGTCCCAGTGTCCTGATGCACAGACTGTGGGCAAAACAACAATAAAAATATTATAAAAATAAACCATTTTTTAAAAATAAAAATATTGTGATGTTTGTGAATGTAACTCTTTTTAATATTTTTGAGGTGTGGTTTTGTTTCATTTTCATAGTAATCCACATACTGTACATCATCTGTAACTGAAAAAGTGTGGCATCCTCTAGTTTTGGACTACTGAAAAAGCATCACATACACACTCTTATTGTACCTCCTGTGAATCCCCAGCCTGTGGGAAATTTGACAGCATAATCAGCATTATCACGAATCCTAGTGATTGCAAAAACCCACTCACTATCTCTTCCTGTATTTACCTGCATACCTCTGGTGGTTTCTAAACACTGGCTAGAGTAAGGAGTATGTATTCTTGGTTCTACATAGTCACTTCTTACTTGGTTTGCTGGCTTTCTTCTTACAATTTTTTGTTGTTGTAGTAGTGGTAGTGATGGCTTTGTTTTGCTTTTTTGCTATTACCAGATCCTGTAAAATTTCTACCATCATACTTTATACATTGAAAAACATTTATCAGCCGGGCATGGTGACGCACGCTTTTAATCCCAGCACTCAGGAGGCAGAGGCAGGTGGATTTCTGAGTTCAAGGCCAGCCTGGTCTACAAAGTGAGTTCCAGGACAGCCAGGGCTATACAGAGAAACCCTGTCTCGAAAAAAACAAACAAACAAACAAACAAAAACAAAAAAAACCAAGAAAAACATTTTTCCTCCAAGACACATTCAATAAAATTCATAGATTTCTTATAAAGTTCCATAGAACGTGTATCTATCCATCAATTCAAGGCAAATGAAGTAATGTCTTCTGAATTAATCATGCATAGTGTGTATTTTGACTTGCAGATGATCCTTATTAAGATTTTGATGTTAGAATGGCAGGTAACTTCTCAAAAGCCAAGTAGGTCAGAGCAGTTCCACATGGAAGAGGTTTTATTGGAAGGGAGAGACAAAGTAGTGGCAGAGAGAAAAGAGAGGGAGAGAGGGGAAAGAGAGAAAAGAGAGTGAGGAAGGGGAATTCTCCTTATTTATATGGATTTACTTTTAACACAAATAAAAGTGGGAGGTGAGCCATATGGATTCTGGAAATACAGTGGCCATTGTCTTGACCTGCTGGTTACGGGTCACACTTTTATTAAGGTATGGAGTCATGACAACATTGGACTCAGGGCAGCTGACAAAGGGTGAGGTAAGGTTACTTGGCAGAATCACCAGAGGTGCTGTAAGTGACAATTGTGAGTTAGATCTAGGGTGTACACATAGCCAGCAATCTTTAATGCATCTGGGCCTGGTGACATTAAGGAGTTGGCAGGCTGAGGTCAAGGTCTGAACAAAAGGTGTAATGATAAGTTAGTACTATTTATGAGGGGAGATGTCAAAGAGGTAAAGAACTCAGAGGCGTGATTGATTATATCTCCTACTTTTCCTATATCTAGGGGTGGTCCAATTGAGACATATTTTCTCTGGATATGGATGGTACTTACTGGGGAACTGGGCTGATTTTTGCTGTAGCGCTTACCAACAGTTCCTGTTTCCCACCTGGAATCCCATGGGTCTTGTATATAGAAAAAGATTGTCTTGCAGTGTTGACAGAAGAAATGATTGGTCTGTGATCCATGCATAAGTATCTGACAAGACCAATATGGACAGCCCCCATATAAATCTGTCAATTTTCTACACTAATCTTTTGTCTGGTGCCATGCCTACTTCAGTGGTGACTTGCAACAGGTCTCAAAACCTGAATGAGTCCTGAGGAAAAAGAATCTCAAGGAGACTCAGCCTCCTAGAGTCCTGGCATTTCCAATAATCTATGTACATGAACCCTATCTGCATGTTAGTATGGTGTAAAGATTGAAAATTTACCATGGGTGAAGTTTCCACCAGTGTTCCAAAGTCCTAAAAGATTCCTTAAAGCCAGGAGCTCAGGAATTCAGTGAAGTTACCTAGTCATTAACATTCTAATTTACTTCTAGTAAAGACCAGTGATAAGAATTAAGCATTACAAAGAACAGAGCCAACAAGCTCTGGGCAAAGCTTACCAAGGCCTAGGAAATAGGGGGGTTGTGGTATTGCATTAGTAGAAACCCCCAAAACAGGTTTTTCTGCTAGGCCCAAAGGAACAGCATAATCGAGAATTTTACTGGGGATCCCTGTCAGTGGGGTTTAACTATTGACCAGCCTTGCACCTGGCTTCCTCCTCAAGCTGCCTGGTCCCACCCCCTGGTCTTTTCATGTATTCAATCCTTTGTTTTATGTCATTGTATCTGCGGATGTATCCTGCCCCACTTTTCTTGTTTGTTCTGTATTAATGATGTGATGCTCATTTTGATCAACTCATTCAGTTTTACACCCTCTCTCGTGTGAACTGTCTGCCACTCATTTGCCGAATCCTCACTCACCTGCAATCAAGAGACCCAGATCCACGCAGATTGGGGACCCAAGTGAGGCCTGTCTGTGGCAGTCTGGTCAAAGAGAAAGGAAGTATAGAGATCATAATATTTAGATTGGTTAATATATACAGGGATGATAGCAATTTGGATCAGTTCCTGGCATCTGGCTATGGAACAGTTTCCTGACCCTATTTGGAAATACTTTTTGTTATCTGTGGGGGTTTCTTGGACTTTGAATCTCCAGATGTAAGGGCTACCCTGAATGGAAATGAACAGCAGGTGAAAACCCATGTCTAATCCAGTGAGGTCTAGCTCAGCTGCTGGAGTGGAGTCTCATTTTCTGGGATAGGGGACAAGATGGGTTGCCATGACATCTTCTGGAACTTGACAGAGGATGGTCCTGTTAGGGTCAATGTGTATGAAGAAGACTCACCTCTAGATAAAGGAATGAAAGGTTTAAGGTGAGATAGATGGACCCAATAAGAGAGTCCCTGGAGTTTAGCAGCAGTAGGGGACATGAGGATTACCTTAAAAGGGCCCTGCCATTTTGGGAGAGAGGGGTAAGGGCCAATGATCTGGAGGAGATAAAGGACTTGGTCTCAAATGTTGACAGGCAGTGGACAGGAGACAGAGTGTGGCCAAGGTAGGTGGTAGTCAGTTTCATAGGCGAGAACAGAAATGGCAAATTAATGGAGTAAGTAAATGGTCTGGGAGGGGAGAAGACCAGGAGTTAGGACTGGACATCCACACATGAGTTCAAAGGGCGAGATGAAGAGAGGTCGTTTGGGGAATCTCTTAGCCTGGAAAGAGCCAGAGGTAGGAGTTTTACCCAATGAAGGTAAAGTTCTTGTGAAAGCTTAACAAGAGTCATTTTTAAAGAACGGTTAGTTCTTTCTACCTTACCTGAAGATTGAGGGTGGTAGGGAATGTGAAAATCCAGGGGATGTCTAGGGCCTTAGATACATTTGAGAGACTTGGGAAATAAATTCGGGACCATTGTCTGATTGGAGAGAGTCTGGGACACCAAACTGCATGATTATCTCTCAGAGGAGGAGATCGGAGACTGTCTGAAATGCCTCTACCCACTCCAAGAAAGTGTCCACCAAGACCAGGAGGTATTTGGCATGTCTTAGAGTGGGCATGTGGGTAAAGTTATGTTGCCCATTAGTTCCAGGAATGGAACCTCTAGCCTGATGTGTGTGAAAAGAGGTGCTACAATACCTTGAGTTGGAGTTAGAGATCTGACAGATTTTAGAAGAAGCACTGATAGATCTTAAAAATCATAAGTCTTCAGGAGTAGACTGGCTAGAAGAAGGAGCATAGGAACTACAGGCAAGCTTGGTTTTAGGTAAATGGGGGGAGCAAAGGAAATAGATGTCCCCAACCTGGCTAGAAGATCCCTTCCCAATAAGGGGACAGGACATGTTGGCACTACCAAAAAGAAATGGGTGAAAGGTACACTACTAAAAATGGAACTAAGTGGTGGGTTCTGGTGAGGGAAGTAAGGCTGTCCTCCTACCCTGACAATAGGAAAGCAAGAAGGAGAAGTGGGTCCTCACAACTCTGTCAGGACCGAGTTAGAGGATCTAGTGTCCAAAAGGAAGGAGATGGACTGCCCACCTACCAAGATATCTACCCAGTGCTCCTAGTGATAACAGTGGTCAGGTCAGTGGAGCATGGGCCTCATCAATTGGCCATAGCCAAGCCTAGGAGATAGGTGGAGAGTTGTCTGGGGGGGGTATGTCTCTCTGTTCTGAGTAAGATGAGGGCAATCGACAGCCCAATGTCTCTCTTGATGGCAGCTAGGGCATGACCCCCTTGGCTTGCAAAAGTTAGGGCAAGCTTTTGCCCAGTGACCTTGCCGACCACATTTGTAACAGATACCTGGTGGTCTCTGAGTCTTAGAGGTCCATGACTCTGGGGCAGTGGCTGGGTCTGGTTGGACAGCCTTTGACAGCTTATGGTATTTTTGTTTGTGGACTTTCTCATCTCTCCCATGGTACACTTTGAAGGCCAGCACTAAGATTTCTGCATGTGGAGTCAGGGATCCTCTCTCAAGCCTTTTAAGTTTAGCTCTTATGTCAGGGTAGCTCTGACAAAAGAATTAGATCACTGACAAAAGAAGCACAACCACTCTGGAAATCAGTCTGCGGTTCCTCAGGAAACTGGACATAGTACTACCGGAGGACCCAGCAACACCTCTCCTCGGTATACACCCAGAAGATGCTCCAACTGCTATTAAGGACACATGCTACACTATGTTCATAGCTGCCCTATTTATAATAGCCAGAAGCCTGGAAAGAACCCAGGTGTCCCTCAACAGACGAATGGATAAAGAAAATGTGGTACATTTACACAATGGAGTACTACTCAGCTATTAAAAACAATGAATTTATGAAATTCTTAGGCAAATGGATGGATCTGGAAGGTATCATCCTGAGTGAGGTAACCCAATCACAAAAGAACTTCCATAATTTGCACTCACTGATAAGTGGATATTAGCCCAGAAACCTAGAATACCCAAGATACAATCTCCAAAACAAGAAAATCAAGAAGGAAGACCAATACATGGATTCTTCATTCCTCCTTAGAACAGGGATTAAATACCCATGAAAGAAGTTGCAGAGACAAAGTTTGGAGCTAAGATGAAAGGATGGACCATCCAGAGACTGCCCCACTTGGGGTTTCATTCTATAATCAGCCAACAAACTCAGACACTAATGCATATTCCAGCAAGATTTTGCTGAAAGGACACCGGTATAGCTATCTCTTGTGAGGCTATGCCAGTGCCTGGCAAATATAGAAGTGGATGCCCACAGTCATCTATAGGATAGAACACAGAGACCCCAATGGAGGAGCTAGAGAAGGGTCTACAACCCTATAGGTGGAACAACAATATGAAGAAAATATCTAATAAAATAATTAAAAAAAAAAGAAGTTGCTTACCTTCTGGGTTTTCAGGGTCCAGATTGGTATGCTGCCTTTGTGAGTTGTTCTAAAAATTGAGATGGATTTTCCTGCTTATCTTGGACAACCTCTTGGAGTTTTTCAAATTTACTGGCTTTAAAGCTGCCTTTCTTAGGCCCACCAAAAGGCATGCAATAATCCTGTCTCTGGCTAAATCAGCACCTGTGGGGAGTTATAATCCCATTGAGGATCCTGGTCAGGTACTTTCTTTTATCTGATTGAATACTTTCTATCTGTTTGATGAATTTCATCTGTATGTGCTCTTGCTTGTTCCCAAACATCTCCCGCATTCCTCAGGAAGTAAGTTAATAGTAAGTATCATATGTATATCATGGAAAGTCAAGCTATGCGATTAATAATGTATTGAAACTCTTTAATAAAGTTTTATTAAGACGGGTGGAGTCTTCCAACCTAGTTAAAGTCTATTTTCCTGCCACATCTGCAACTTTCCTCCAAGATGTCACTACCTGCTGAGAGGCTCAACCTGTTCACTTGACACTATCCTGGAGTGGTGGAGGATGATATCTCTCCCCCTTTATAAGCCCAGACTCTTAGGTAAACATTGGCCTTGATCAGAAAACTCTGTCTTGGCTCCTTATTTCTCTCATAGTTTCTCCCATACAGCCCCAACCTTCCTTCCGGGGATCCCGTTCATGTAGCTGCAGGCAGCTACACTAAATAACAATGATGTCATCTGTTCTATCCATGATTGGTCCACTAAACACATCTTCTAAGAGTTATAATACTTATTTCATTAAGTATAAAATTCCTTGAGAGCTGAAAAATACACTCAGATTCAAACTGCCTCTGTGTTTGTTTCCGTTTGTCATGGCCAAATCCTTACCCACCTAGCCTTTGAAGACCCTCATTCCAGGAACCCCCATATCATCTTTGGTGGCTCGCAGCACTAATGAAATATCTATATAGGCCCTGAGTGTTTATTCAGTGAGGTCCCTTCCTGGGCATTTCTTCTTGAAAAAGGTATTTAATCCCTGATTCATCCTGAGTAAGGGATGTAAATTCACATTTGCTATCAAATAAAACAGTTTGGGCAAGCAAGGACTCCCTCCTTCATCAAGAATTGCCACCAGGGAAGGCCTTCATAGTGAACAGTCATGCCTAGATCTCCTGGGGAAGGCCTTTTATCTTGAAGCACCTCCATATTCTCTTAGTCTCACTACTTACTTGGAAGCAAACTGGGTTCCACCCATGGACACAGACTCTATCTTCCCCTTTCTGTGTGGCACATGAATGCCTTGAAGAGAAGCTCAGAACAATGTTCCCAACTCCCATTGGTAGAAAGGAGACTGGGAACCATAGCAACTGTTACAAATCCTGCTGTTTCCCACAGGAAAAACCATGGACCAAGAACCCCTATGATGGACTGTTTTCTCCCTCCCCTGAGCAGCTTCCCAGTGATGCTTCGGCACCCCAGTGGTGAGGCAGAAACACAGCCCAGCACTCAACAATATGATTTCATACTATGGGAATACAGTAGGCCTGCATCAGATTGGGGGATATTAAACAACAACAACAGCAGCAGCAGCAGCAGCAGCAGCAGCAGCAGCTCAGACCTGCAGCAAGAATAACAACAACATCCATGAAGTTAGGAGAGAAAAGCCATGGAGGGGATAAAAGAAAAAGTGAAAGAGCAGGAATAGGGTGTGGGTATGATCAAAACACTTTGTGTAGTATGTATGAATATTAAATAAGAAAGAGCAAAGTAAGGTTGTGGGATCATTACTCAGTGGGTAAAAGTGTGTTCTGTTCTTGTTAAGGACCCAAAGTTTGTTTCCTAGTTCATATGTCAGGTGGCTTTTTACTACCTGAAATTCTAGCTTAAGAGAGTTTCTATGGTATCTGTGGGCTCCTGAATACATCTGCACGCAACATGGAAACATATCCACAACTTTTAAGTAATAAAAATGTAACTTTTTATATGTGTAAAGTTAAAAAAGAATTCCTCAAATCACTTCTGTGAGATAAGTAGTTCTGGTATTATTTACATTCTTACCTGAAAAATGTAAAAAGGGAGACATTTAAAAAAAAAAGCTTTTGTAATAAAGCCAGAAAGCCAAGGCATGGGGACAGTGCTTACACATCTAAATTCAATCAGTAGAAACTTGCTTAGATTTCAGGTGTCAGAAAAGCATCCCTCTGATGCATCAGAGTTTCACAAGATAGCTGTTATTTGCACTCCATTCCAATACCATTCAAAATCATTAAAAACAGATTGTGTCCAGAAAATCAACACTTTCACCACACAGTCTTTACAAAATTGTAGGTTAAGTTGATTTGTAATTCTCTGAGAAACTGCCACATTGATTTCCAAAGTTTTTGCACAAGTTTGTACTCTGCCCAGCAATGAGTTGTTACTTCTGTTTTGATCTTAGCCGTTCTGAAAGGTGTAAAATACAATCTCAAAGTCATTTTGATTTGCAATTCCCTAATGCCTAAGGATATTGAACATTTCTTTAAGTGTTTCTCTGCCATTGAGAATTCTGTTTAGATCTATACCCCATTTTAATAGGATTATTTAGTTTATTGGTGTCTAGTTTCTCAATTTCTTTTTATATTTTTGGTATTAGCCCTCTGTCAAATGTGGAGTTGTTGAAGATCTTTTCCTATTCTGTGGGCTGCCATTTTGTCTTGTTGATAGTATCCTTTGCTTTACAGAAGCTTTTCAGTTTCATTAGGTCCCACTTACTAATTGTTAATCTTAGTGGTTGAGCTGTTGATGTCCTGTTCAGAAAGCTGTGACCTCGCCAGTGCATTAAAATTATTCTCTACCTTCTCTCTTTCAGATTCAGTGTACTTGTCTTGAGATCTTTGGTTTACTTGACTTGAGTTTGTTGCATGTTGAGTTTGTGCACATACAGATTTATTTGCATTCTTCTACATACCAACATCCAGTTAACATCACTTGTTAAAGACAGTGCAGAGAACCACAGCCAAACATGAGGCAGAGCTCAGGAAGTATTTTAGAGAAAGAAGAGAATAGATTGGAGGAATCAGAGGTGTCAGGGGCACACCATGAGAACAGAGGTCACAGAATCAACTGACTGGGCCTCCTTGGAACTTGAGAAATCAGTGATTTTGTTGGGTTCTGACCTAGGTCCTCTGCATATATGATATAGCTGAGTAGGTTGGTGTAATAGATACATGAAAAGTGTGGCCTGGATCTCTCCCTGATTCTTTTGCCTGTATGTGGGATCATTTTAACCTTACTGTGTTGTTTTGTCCAGCCTTAATAAGATGGTATGTACCTGATATTATTGTAATTTGTTATACACTGTAGGCGTAAAGAAAGCCAAGAACTTATGTTCTATCTGTGATATAGAGCAATATACAGATATCACAAAGAGAATAAGTTGTGAGAAATTGGTGTTTAGATAACATTTTATATGATTAAACATAAATTTCAAACTATAGTCCCTTCAAATGCTAAAGGTCATATTGAGCATTTTAAAAGTAATGATTGATTAATATAAGTGTACGTATTTGGTAAAATTAATTTCTATTACAGTTTTGTTAAGGCCTATTAAAAATTCACACCTAAGTGTTATGTTGGGCTTCTGAAGTATCTCTGATTTCACCTAGAAAACATGACATTTTGTTATTTATCTAATAAAAATGTGATAGAGATATTCAATCAGACTTGGTGTGACGTTGAAATACAATGGTGGTGACCATTTTGAGTTTTGCCATGTGGTGGCACTAAGAAAGTAGGTAATAAAGCCTCATGGCATATGTCTCCTTTATGCTATTATTCAAGTTGCCAGTCAAATAACATTGTTGTTTCCATCTTGATGAGTATCCCCATCTAAAGTATACAGCAATCAAATAATTTTTTTCTGTTCTATGAGAACTCAGGACATGGAAAAGGAAACATGTTTCCTATCAGGAAATTCCTAGTCCATGTGTAGTCTACATTCTTTCTAGTGGGTAAATTATAGTGAAAAAAGAGGAAGGCAGATGATGAACAAAGGAAACTAACTGATTTCATATACCCCAACAAAACTCCCTTCTAGTCAAGTCATTCAAATGGCTCTAAAGCCATTTAAGCTCACTCAGCTACCCTGCTTCTGATTGTATGGGTCTGTGAAAGGAGACATGTGAGGAGCGGGTTTGGCTGCGGCCCCAAGATGGTGCCCGGGACTGCCGCCAAGTTTAATGGCTAACAACTGACTTCCTCATATCCCTCAAGATAGCCACGTCCGTTAAACTGCACTGCACAGACGCACCATGATGAAAGATCAGATGATGTGACAAATGTAGTCCTGTGCCAATGAACTGTGCCTACGTGGAATAGGGTGATGGGGAGTGGACTAGAGGGTATAAAAGGGGATGGCTGAGAGAGGTTGGGGGATCTTTATATACATATTTATGTTCCTGAATAAACTGCTTTGAGAAGGACATCGGTTTCGTTGCTTTTCTACTTGTCGGAGAGGGTAGTGACAAATGGTGGCCTGTACGGGGAAGTGACGGGTCCAGAACTCTCAGCAGTCAGGGTAGCAAGCTGGAAAGCTCCCAGGTAAATGGAACAATTCAAGTTCTCGGTTAGAGACTATCAAGTTCTCGGTTAGAGAATATTAAGTTCTCGGTTAGAGACTATTAAGTTCTCGGATTACGGACTATTGAGATTCTCAGAGTGAGACAATTAAAGTTACACCAAGCATTATGGGAAACACAACATCAGGACATTCTGTTTATCAGGTCTTGAAAGACCTCCTAAAATTGAAAGGAATTGGGCTGAAAAGGGAAACCCTAGAAAAATTTCTGAAAGCGGTAGATCAGGTGGCCCCATGGTTCCCAGTCTCTGGTCACCTTACCAGACTGAGCTGGGAGAAGTTAGNAAAAGATTTGAAGTTTGCAGAGGAACAGGGGATCCTCGCAAAAAGGGTTCTACCGGTATGGAAGTTAGTTTGCAACTGTATAGAGGACAAGGAAAGATGTGAAGCTGAGCTGCAGAAGGGGAATGAGGCTTTGAACCAAGTAAGAGAGGAGAGATTACAGAAGTCTGATGCCAAAAGCAGTTCTAGTGAAGGGGACATGTCCGAAGATGACTTGGAAAGCATAGTGGACAGTTTAGAAAAAGTGGAAGTAAAAGTGCAGCCATTGGCTCAGGGGGCTGCCGCAGCTGCTACCTTATGCTCCCGAAGGTGCCACAGGGCATAGTTTGCATCCAGAAGTATGGCGAGAGCTAAGTGCTCACTGCTTCCCAGTTTTCCAAGATGCTCAAGGATCTCAATTCTATGAGCCACTAGATTGGAAGGTAATTCAAAGACTGGAGGAAGGGGTACGANCCTACGGGGTCAGTGCTGCTTTCGTTATAGCTCAACTTGAATCTCTGCATCGCTATTGTCTAACTCCCAGTGATTGGCAGAATCTGGCATGAGCCTGTCTCTCCCCTGAACAGTATCTTGACTGGAAAACATTCTTTATAGAATATTCAGGTGAACAGGCCACTCAGAATGCAGAGTGCAGGACAAGCAGCCTGGGATCAGGATATGTTATTAGGTCAAGGAAGATTCGCTGCTGCACAGATTAACTACCCTATACAAGTTTATCAACAAATTAATAAAATAGGAACTAGAGCTTGGAAGTCCCTCCCTAACAGCGTAGAGGTTAATGGTAATTTAACAAAAATCCTTCAAGGATTCACGGAGTCATTTGCAGACTTTGTGGCCAGGATGATAGAAGTGGCAGGGAGGGTGTTTAGAGATCCTGATACAGTGATGTCATTAGTGAAACAATGATTTTTGAACAATGTACAAAGGAAAGTAGACAAGCCATTAATCCATATAAACATAAGGGGCTTGAGGTATGGATAAAGATCTGTAGAGAGCTAGGAGGCCGTTAACTAACATAGGGCTGGCTGCTGCAGTTGTGCAGGTCTCCCAAGGAAAGAATGGGTCCAGGAATACAGGCTGTTTCAAATGTGGGCAGCCTGCTCATATGAAGCGACAATATCCGCAACAGACTGGAATGGGAGGCCAGCGACCTTGGGTACCAGGACTTTGTTCAAAATGTAAAAAGGGATATCATTGGGCCCATGAGTGTCGATCAGTGAAGGATATTCATGGGCAGCCAATTGAGCATAGAAGCGCTTGGCCAAAAAACGGGAGATGGGGCCCCCGACCTCAGGCCCCTCAAATATATGGGGCAGTCACAGAGGGATGGCCAAATTTGAGACCGCCAATGCAGTGGAACAATCTAGGAGGGCCATGAGAGGAAACACAGGACTCGACCTCAGTTCTTCCACCTGACTCGTATTAACCCCC
>NW_018393615.1:19720-21219 GCF_900095145.1 Mus pahari | reverse complement strand
GACACAATATGACTCTCTCACCTGCTCTGGCAGAAAGAGCCCTCACAGGTGGCCACCTTTCCTCTGGTGAGGAAGGTGCCCAAATTTCTGGAGCCCAAAACNGGGTCTGTCCCAGAAGTTAGGTTGCTTCTGTCTGTCCCAAAGCTGTGTAGCTTCTGTGGTCCACACTCTTGCTAGCGCAGACTGGAGCCTAAGCGAACCAGAGCAAAAATGGCTCTCCTGCCAGCTCAGGCCTTGAGACTCCTCCCAGGTGGACACCCCTCCTCCTCGTGTGGGAAAGGTGCCAGGTGACTGGAGCCAGAAATGGGATCTTTCCCAGAAGCTGTGTCGCTTCTGCAGGCCACCTTCTCCCCGGCAGTGCACCGGAGCAAAGATGGCCTTCCTACTGGTTCAGGAGGAGCAAAAATGGCTCTATTTCCAGCTCATTCCTTGAGACTCCTCCCTGGGGGGACACCCCTCCTTGGGTGGGAAAGGTGCTGGGTGAATGGAGCCAGAAACAGGATCTTTCCCTGAAGCCATGTCACTTCTGCAGGCCGCCCTCTCCCTGGCAGTGCACTGGAGCAAAGATCCTTAACTATCTTCTAGGATAATTGTTTGAAAATTATTTCTAGGCCTTTACTCTGACGTAGTGTCTATCCTTGCTGTGGAGGATTCTTTGTGTTATGCAGCAAACTAGACATCTTGTTTTTGTTAGCATTTTGTTTGGTGGTATTGTTTTACCAGGAATTAAGTACAATGATAATGAGAGATATCAATAATTAATGTTTGTTAACTCTTGTAATTGTGTTGTAGGTATTGATGGTGGTGGTGATGGGTGTGTCTTTGCTTTCCTCCTTTTATTATGCTGGTATGAGTTTTTTATTGTCTGAAGTTTCAGGAGTACATTTGACTTCCTTGGGTTAGAGATTTTCTACTTGTACATTTTTGTCCATTGTCTTTCTCATGGAGTGCATTGTTTCTTCTTCCATGATGATTGGAAGTTTTGCTTGGTATAATACTCTTCATGGATATCTGTGATCTCATAGAATATAGATAAGTCTGGCCAGGCCCATTTGGGTTGTAAAGTCTATGTTGAGAAGTCCCATACACTTGTGTTAGGCATGGCTTTATATTTTACTTGGCATATTTTACCTTGCAGTTTTAATCTTTATGTAGTTGTTGTTTACTTTTCTTTTTTATTTAGTGTTTTGATTATTATACAGCAGGAAGATTTTACTTCCTTGTCTTTTTTTATTCTGTAAGCTGCTTGAATGTTTATAGGCATTTCTATCTTTAGGTTAGGAAATTTTTATTCTAAGAATTTGATAAAATATATCCTGAATTTTTGACTTGAGCATTTTAAATTTCTATTATTTCTGTTGGTTTAATATTTGATCTTTTTATATTGTCCCAGATTTCCTGGATATTTTTTGGTCTGGAATTTTTTAAATTTAACATCTTCTTTGAAGGATTTTATTTTATCTATGCTGTCTTCTATGACTGAGATTCTTTCTTCTGTC
>NW_018393615.1:14888-17091 GCF_900095145.1 Mus pahari | reverse complement strand
AGCTGTTTACCCGTGTTTTCCAGTATTTACTTAAGGGAGCCATTCATGTCCTTCCCAACGTCCTCTATCGCCATCATGATAAGTGATTCTAGATCTGAAACTTGTTTTTCTGGTGTGATCGTGCATCCAATACTTGCTATGGTGGGAGAACTGGATTCTGATGATGCTAAGTAGCCATGGTTTAAGCTGCTTCTGTTCTATGCCTACCTCCTGCTATCTGATTATATAATAGTGTTACCTGTCCTCACTATATCTGACTGGATCTATCCTTCATGTGGCCCTGGTTGTGTCAGAACTCCTCAGAGTTCAGCTGTCTCTGTGATCCTGTCATTCTGGGATCCTGTGATCCTGAGATCCTTGGTGTGTCAGAGCTCCCAAGCTTAGAGCTTCTTCTGTGTGTTGTGAGACTGGCTGAGGACATGATGACTAAGGTCTGCTCAGGGCACCAGCTCAGACTGATAGGAGCCCATGACACTGGTCTGGTGGGGTTCCTTAGTACCCTGGTCCGACTGTTCTCAGTAACTACCCATGTTGGGACACATATTTTGTTCAACACACCTCTGATCCAATGGTCCTGGGCATGTTAGAGCACCTGGGAGTGGATCATCCACTGTGTGGGGGACCTGGCTGAGGAGTTGACACCCAAGGTCTGCACTTGGCACTGCCCCAGACTGGGTACAAACTTAATAATTTCTAAGAATATTTGTGACTTTACAGTGGATTTATTCTACTCTTTCATTTTCTTTGAGGTAGGATCATTGTATATCCAGTGCTGTCAAGATCCCAAAATACAGCTCAAACTTGTTTGGAATTTGAAATATGCCTGCTTCTGCTTCTTTATGATAATATTGTAGCAATGTAGTGGGACTCTTGTATCTGCTGATGGTATAAACAATGACATAGTCACTTTTAAAACTTAGGAGATTGAGCTGAGCAGATTACCAGACAGACTTCAACCTCACTAATCCAAACCTGGCATTATGTCCTGGATACAGACAGCTCTAATTCTCTCCTCATCTTCATGTACAATCAATAATGTTAGTGTCCTACTAGAAAATCTCTCCCCTTTGTTTTCCATTTTGAAGAATCCCCATATCTCCTGGAAGTTTTTCTATCCCACTTTCTGCTTAGCTATTAATGGTCAGATTTATATTACATCCAAAAGACAAGTGAGGAAGGACGTATGTTCACAAAATATTAGACCAGTGATGGGCTATAGAAATAGCAATTCCATGAACTGACAACTAAGATAGAACTTTTCTCTCAAGTTTGGCAATCAACATCCTAATATACTGAAAAAATATTGCTCAAAGTACCCCTACATAGCGACTTGCCATCATGCCTGATCCTTTTGAGTGTTTTCTTAAGAACACTTTTGTGGGATAATATACCATGCCAGAAACCATAATAAACTTGAATGGTTCTGAGAACCCAACAGTCGCGTACCCACCTGAGATGGTAGGCATCTCCCTATACCCTACTTGATTCCTTAATTGACACATGTGCCATAATTCCCACTAAAGGAAACATCACATGTGATCACGTGTACAAGACTAAAGTTCTTTATGCTAATGAGGAATGCAGAGTCCTTGAGCCAATAAGATTGCCTTCCTGGACATTATTTCTTACAAAAGGTATTTATTACCTCGTCCACAGTGAGAAGGTGGTATGCACCTATTTTCCAAGATATACAATCAATAAATAGTTTGTACAAAATCAAAATCTTGCCACAGATAGATTGAAATCACTAAGTTCTTGCACAATAATCTATTGCAGGAATCTGGTGGCTTTATGAAGAATCAATTATTTTGCCTAATTTTCAGTGCTGGAAGAGAAGAAGAGTAGATAACTTTGAAGAAATATACTTGATTTTATGGTTGAATTATGTTATATTTCCACATCTGCAAACCAGAGACAGCAAGCTCTCTTGGGCCTATAATAAACAAGGTCCCCCTTGTAGATCTCATTAACTACAATTGTCATAGCATACCATTTTAATTGAAAAAAATTCATTGGCTGATATAAAAGTGGGGGTTCTAAGCAAACACAAACTTTCAAAGTATAGAACTATTGCACAAATGTTGTATGTATAATTGTTATGAGTCTCCCATGTGAATGCTGTTATACTTCTCTACAGGATGAGTACACAAAACTATCAACTCATTTTGGCCATGTTATTTGCCATCAATGAGATCAACTTGAA
>NW_018393615.1:8114-14808 GCF_900095145.1 Mus pahari | reverse complement strand
TCATGGAAAACATCTGAAACAATTTGGACCATATTAGATCTTTACAAATTTCCTCAGGTGAGTAGAAGTGATGTGAGTGATGGGCACCCAAGACATTTTTCTCTGAATTTAGCTGTTTGTAAAATTAAAGGGACAGAGTTTGATTACTTAAGTTAAAATATCATCTACAAAGACAAAAACCCATTGGTTCTTTTGTTTTGATTTTTTTCTTTTTTTATTTATTTTTTTTACTTTGAAATATACTATACTGGCTGATTTTGAGTCAACTTGACCAAGGCTGCAGTTATCACAGAGAAAGGAACTTCAGATTAGAAAATGCCTCCCTGAGATCTTGCTGCAAGGCATTTTCACAATTAGTGATCAAGAGGGGAGGGCCCATTGTGGGTAGTGTCATCCCTAGGATGATAGTCTTGAGATCCATAAGAAAGCAAGCTGAGCAAGCCAAAAGAAAATGCCAGTAACATCCCTCCATGGCCTTTTCATCAGTTCCTGATTCCTGACCTGATTGAGTTCCAGTACTGTCTTCCTTTGGTGATCAACAGCAATGTGGAATGTTTCATAATTTCATTTTGTCTTTTAAGTCTAAGACATTTTGAATGGCAATTCTTGTTCTCCATTTTAACATTTTGTTTGTCTTTCAGCTTACTTTTGGGCCTTTTGATTCTGTTCAGATTGAAAGAAACCAGTTTCAATCTCTCTACCAGGTGGCCCCCAAAGACACAGCTCTGTTGTCTGGTATAGCCTCTTTGATCCTTCATTTCAACTGGAACTGGGTGGGACTGCTCATCACAGATGACCACAGAGGTGCTCAGTTTTTATCAGAGTTTAGAAAGGAGCTAGACAAAAATAGAATCTGTATAGCTTTTGTGCAAACAATATTATATCTGGGGGAAACCCTAAATCGTTTGCTAAGCAAAAATCATATCCACTTTCTAGAATCATCATCAGCAGATGTGATTGTAATTTATGGACCCACTTCTTTGATATTAATTTTAATAGAAAGTACATATAGAAAGTACAAAATGGAAAAAATTTGGGTTATGAATTCAAAATGGTATTGCCCAAACTTGGAACTATATAATATGTTAGAATTATCCAATGGGGCTCTTATTTTTTCACCCCATTATGAGGAGATTGCTGGTTTCAAAAACTTTATGCAAGAAGCCACACCTATCAAGTACCCAGAAGATATTTTCCTTCATTTATTGTGGTACTTGTATTTCGAATGCTCATTATTACATTCTGAATGTAAAATCTTTGAAAACTGTCTGCAGAATGCCTCTTTGGAATTGTTGCCAGGGAATCTGTTTACAATGGCCATGACTGAAGAGAGTTACAATGTGTATAATGCTGTATATGCAGTGGCCCACAGTCTGCATGAGAAGACACTCAGTCAAATACAATTTCAACCACAGGCAAATATTGATAGGACTTTGTTATTTCCCTGGCAGGTAATGTGAAATTCCATGTATTTTAAACTCCCAAATATGACATGAGATGCTTTAAATGCTCTCAGACTAATTGTGCCAGATTACTTTTTCCATTCAATAATCTACAATCTACAAGTGGTAGCATATATTTCAGTGCCTAGATATCAATGTATTTATATGTCTATAAACATGATAAATGCACCTGTAGAAGATTGCATTTAGCAGAATAATTCTTATATTGGTAGAAAAATATGGATATTTCTCTTTGTAATTTCTCAGAAGGAAACCCAGGTTTTCAATGATGCACCTAACCCTAAATAGGTTTTATGTCTCAGGGTGGGTAACATGCAGAGAAGGATCCAGCATCTCACAGAAGAAGGTGATGGGCAACATCGGTTGTCTGGGGGATAGCCTAGAAAGAAGAGCTGCAATCAGGATGGAATTGAATAACTAAACTTAAAATAATATGAATAATAGAAAAATAATTATCTAGACCCACCTTATAGAAGGAATTTAGTAAGTAAAATTATTTCTGTCAGAAGAAAGTTGATTAGAGGTTAAAGAAAATGAAAATATTGATTAAAGAATACATTACTATAGATGAACAAGCATAATTTGTTTTTCTTTATTCTGACATATACTTAGTAGTAGTGGGTATTCACTATTGTCAGTTTTAGTGCATCTGGAATTATCTAAAACCCCAAAGCCTGCCAGTAGGATCTCCTAGAGTTGCCCTGGTATAGTTGACTTGAGAGGTATGTGTCATGATGTTTTGGGTGTTTTCATCTTCAGATCCTAGAGAATTTTGTGTACTTTTTTATTCTTAGGAAGCATAAGCACTTTCTAAGGTAGTGAAACATATAGGCCAGCTGTGCCCCTCTGTATTCCATAGAAGTTATCAAAATATGTAGATCTTGGCTAAATATTCATGTTAGACTACCCTGTCTAATTTGCAAACATCTATTATATTCTACATTGTTAAGTTTATTATAGTCTGATTTTTTTAACTAAACAGATTGGATACAAAACAAAGAAAATCAAGTATTCATATGGATTTTACACAAAATACATCCAATATTTCTGGATGCCATTAGAATTTTTGTGTGCTGTAATTCACTATTGATTATCCACCAAACACAAATTAACTCATCTTAAATATTAAGGCTATGAAAATTTCAGAAAATATAAGGAGATAGATAGTTTTCAAAGAAGTTGAGATTTGCTTACTATGCAGTTCTTGATCATTTTTCAGTATTTGGCATAATACTAAAACAATTAAAAAATAATGGAGCAAAGTGTACTCCTTTCCCTTTATTGTACAGATTCTTAGAATTATATTTAATTCCATTAGATTAAAGTGGTAGAAATGATGTACTTAGAATCTTTTTTTTTTATTTGAAAGTGGGAAATTTGTTTTCCTTGATTGTTTGGCACTGCTTGACAACTTATATTCTATACAAACTGACATATACAAAACCAAATATTTATATTCTCCTAAGCTTTCCTTTGTTCAACCCCATAGATTATTAATTAAAACAGCATTAACATGTATATTATATAATAGATTCATTAACAGTTGGGAAATTACTTCTGATTTGTAATTCAGTTATGACTCTATTACTGCAATTTCATGAGAGGATTTCATAAATGTTTTAGCTTCACCCTTTTCTGAAGAAGATTCAAGTGAAAAATTCTGTTGGTGACCATGTAATTCTGGACTGGAAAAGGAAGGCAGATCCAGAGTACGATATTACCAACATTTGGAATTTCCCAACAGGTCTTTCATTACTTGTGAAAGTGGGTACATTCGATCCCAGTGCTCCCAAAGGGGAACAATTGTCAATGTCTGACTATATGATTAATTGGCCCATAGGATTTACAGAGGTGGGTGTGTTTCTAATATAAGTAAATAGTATATGTTTCTGGAATCAGGGCTGGTATAATTGACCACATCTATACACTAAAATCTATCAATCTTAAAATTTTTACTGATGACTTATTCTAGTGGATGTTTTAAATATTTTCCAATTATCTATTCATCTTATCATTTAAAGGAGGGATATTTATTAGTCCTTCCTGAGGTAATTGTAATGAAAGAGATATCAGGATGTTTATATTGACTTCCTGAATCATAGGTAAATTTATTTTCAAAACAACATAAATTGCAATAACCTGACAAGAAGAATCTAAGTAGGAATAATATTTCCAAACTTCTTTCATCAAGCAAAACCAGTTAAGTGTTGTACTTAAAAAAGTGCTTACACATGAGGTACTATTATAACAAGAGTGGATTTATTTCCCTAATTTATGAAAAACAAGAGAAAGAAATTAGTGAAACAACACTCTTTAGAATAGCCAATAGGTCTTTCACTATTAGTGAAAGTGGGTACATCTGCTCCCAGTGCTGAGGAACAATTGTCTATATCTGAATATAGGATTAATTGGCCCAGAGGTGGTTATGTCTCTAATATAAGTAAATATTGTGTTTCTGAATATCATGACCCTTGGTTGCTATTATGGACCACTCCAATACCCAAGCAAATCAAAGGATCTGAAAGAAAATAACCTCAAGTCCCTGAATAAAGAAACTGAAGATTTCAGAAGATAGAAAGATCTTCCACCCTCATAAGTTAGTTGGATTAACCTAGTGACAATGAACTATATTTTTGACTGTTACCAAAATTCCACATATTTAACAAAGGGCTATCCAAATAAAATGCAATTCCTATCTAGAGTTCCACACAAAAATTTACAGACTTTGAAAGAGCAATTATCAAATTCATATGGAAGAACAACAAGCCAGGATGCAAAAAAATGAATGTTACTAATAAAATAATCTCTGAAGGAATTACCATCCTTGGTCTCAAGTTGAATTATACAGCCATGATATAAAAATTGCATTGTTTTGAAATAGAAACAAGGAATTTGATCAGTGGAATAAAATCCATTCCCAGAAGAACACTTATAGACACTTGATTTTTGACAAAAAGTTAAAAAAAAAAAACATACAGTGAAAAAAGAAAGCATCTTCAGCAAATGATTCTGGTACAACTGGATATCTGCTTCGTAGAACAATGCAAATAGACCCATATTCAACACTCTTCAAAAATAACCAAGTTGAAGTGGATCAAAGACCTCACCATAATACCAGATACTCTGAATCTAATTGAAGAGAAATTGATGAATAGCCTTGAACCATTGGTGAAAAGGACAATTTCCTGGGTGAATCACGGAACAGTTGATAGATGAGACCTCATGACACTGAAAACCTTCCATAAGGCCTAGAACACTATCAAAGGGGCAAACATGGGAGCTGGTAATCTGGGAAAAGATCTTCACTAACCCTGCATCCAACAGTGGTCGAATATTTCAAATACTAAGGTACTCAAGAAGTTAGATTCCAAAACTTAAAAAGTGAATAACCCAATTTAAAAATGTGATAAAAATCTAGACAGAGAAATTTCAAAAGAAGAGACTCAAATGTACTAGAAGTGGTTAAAGATATGTTCAACAACATTAGCAATCAGGGAAATATAAATCAAAATGCTCCTGAGTATCAGTCTGACACAAACAAAATGGCCAAGACAAAACCTGAAGAGATAGCTTCTTTTAATGAGGACATGGAAGAATGGGAACACTAGTCCATTGCTGTTGAGATTGCAAACTTATGCAAGCACATAGAAAAGCAATCTGGTAGTTTCTCAGAAACCTGACAATAGTACTACATGAAGACACAGATATACTACTCCTGGGCATACACTCAAAACTGTTACACCATATTAGGACATGTGCTCCACTATGTTTATAGTAGCCTGATCCATTATAGCCAGAAACTGAAAACAACCAGATATCCCTCAAAAAAGGGGGAAAAGAAGGATAAAAGTAAATGTGGTTCATTCACAAAATGTTATACTATGCAGCTATAAAAATTAGGACATTAAAATTTCCAAGAAATTGGATGGGACTAGAAAATATCCTCAATGAGGTAACCCAGACTCAAAAGACATGAGTAGTATGTACTTAATTAGAAGAAATATTTGTGACTAAGAACATGATAGACATTTTACAATCCATAGACCCAAAGAAACTAAACAAAGAAGGGAGTCCAAATCGAGGATACTTGAATCTCACTTAGAAGGGGTATAAAATAGTCATAAGAGGTAGATGGAGGGAGGTAACTTTCTGTGATAGGGAATGTGGTAAGGAATGGTGGTCTCAGTATCAGGTCTTAGAAGAGTCAGGAGAGATGTTCAGTTAGTCAGGAGAACGAACAGTGACCTGTACCTGCCAGGAGTGGAGGGGTTGGGTAAATCTCAAGGAAAAGTAGGAGACATGGCCTTAGGAAGGCCACTATTAGTTAGTGCATGTGACGATAATGAAGATCAACAGCACTGCAGTTATGGAACATAAAGAGGGCACCTCCAATAGCCAAGCATTTTCAATAGTGGAGGGATAAGTACAACGTAATAGCTATCATAATTTTGACCCCAAATTAGTCCTAGCAACAAGAAATGCAGTGATGTTGCTGAGACTGAGAGAATGGCCAACCAGTAACTGGTCCAACTTCAGAAGAACTCCAGGGCCAAGTATCAATACCTGACACAAATAACAATAGCTGTTATCCTTTTAAAAAAAAAGAACCTGTCTTAACTGTCCTTCAGAGGCTCCAACCAGCACCTAACTGAAACAAATGAAGATACCCACAGCCTAACACTGGACAGAGTAACCATATAATTATGGAAGTATTGGAGCCTAGAAATATTTAAGAACTACACAGGAAGACCATGACTCATATAAACTTGACGCTTGGGGAATCTCACAGATTGAGTCATGAATCAGAGTGTACATGGGTTGGATTTAGCCTCACACACCCCCAATATATGTAACATATGTGCAGCTCCATTTCTATATGAGTTCCCCAAGAGCTGAAGTGGGGGTTGTCCTTAAGCTGATAACTCTCTGGAGAATTCATTCCACAACTGAGTTGCCTTCTTTGACCAGAGAGGGAGAGGATGAGAATAATCTTGGAGAGTCTTGGTGTGCCAGGGTGGCAGGATACACAGTGGTTTTACACCCTTCCAGCAGAGAAAGGTAGTGGGGACTCTTTGGTGATGAACCAGGAGAGGCAGCATTTGATATATAAATGGAATAAAATATTAATTAATGGAAAAAATAACTAACATCACAAATGGCCTATACAACTTGTGGATTGTGGCAGGTGATCCTAAGTTGTTTAAGAGTTTATGGTGAGACTCTGGAAATCA
>NW_018393615.1:0-6251 GCF_900095145.1 Mus pahari | reverse complement strand
ATTTCCACTTTCATTCAACTGCCAATGTAGTAAAACAGCAAAACCCAACATATTTAGATATAAATTTCACTTAATACACTTTCTGTATTACAAAATACATGCTTTACTTGGGCATTAATTAAGAGCTAAGCATTTTGTATCTTGTATTAAATATTTTTCAGACTCCTCAGTCTGTCTGCACTGAGAGATGCACTCCTGGATTCAGGAAAGTTATCCTTGAGAGCAAGCCTTCGTGTTGCTTTGACTGCACTCCTTGCCCAGACAATGAGATTTCCAATGAAACAGGTGAAGTACTAGTTTCTCAGAAGATTTTCCATTATTTCTACAGTGCTCTCACAAAATTAAGTAAAGGAAAAAAAGTTAGACAAGAGAACCACGTGGCCATGCCATTACTTCTTTTAACAACTGAATCTTTTACATGTATGTTCTCTTAAAATAACACATAGGAATGATTCAACTTTTTGAGTCATTGTAGGCACTGTGGCATCAAGAATTCACTTCTGCACAGCAGAGACCAATATGCAATTTCAGCATAGAATTTAATCAATAATATTCCGAGTATTAATTCTTTGTAATCTTGGCCAGGTGGTGGTGGCACATGCCTTTATTCCCAGCACTTGGGAGGCAGAGGCAGGTGGATTTTCTGAGTACAAGGCTAGCCTGGTCTACAGAGTGAGTTCCAGGACAGCCAGGATTACACAGAGAAACCTTGTCTCAAAAACGAAGAACAAAAACCCCCCAAAAAACAAAAAAGAAACAAAAAACAAAAACAAAACAAAACAAAATACAAAACAAGTCTTGTAATCTTGAAAGCATACTATAATGACACTTCCATTACATTTAAAATTGAATAATTTTAGCTTTACTATAATAGTTCGATAATTGTCTTATTTCATACAGTGGATCCAGAAAGTTATTTCATTTTCCCAGTTGCAATTTTCTGTGTTTGATCTCTTTTATAGCATAAGAAAATTTCTAAATTAATTTAATTACAACATTTTATTGCCGGGTTTTCTTCAACCCTGTTAATGCATCTGAAACAATAAGTTATACAAAGAAATTAAGTTATTCTGAACAGACTGAAAGACAGTCAGGGATGTAAGGGATGCAATTTAAAAACTGAATAGATATTTTGTATATAATATTATAAATTAATTCACATTTTTCAAGAAGCATAATTATTTTATATATTTAATATTTCCATATCTACTAATGAAATTGAAAATATTATTGTAACTGACTTGACAGTGTGGGTATCCTCAAAGTTTATAATATGTTGTTTTACTCATTAAATCATCAACACCCAAATATCAATAGTGTATGTATGTTCTCATTAGAACTACCGGAAGCAAATAGAAATGTGTAGAAAGGACATGTGACATCCTTTAAAATGAGAATTTGACACATGAACACCTTTTGATGCACTAGTAGATGGGTGCATGTAATGTTGCTGGAGTGAATATGCCAAGATGTACTGAACACTGCACACACCTATGTTCATACATCAAGACAGGAAGTGAAGAATAATTAGTTCCAGAAATTTTGGGGGAAAATTTAAACTATGTCAAAATAAGGACAACAAACATGAGACAGTCACAAGGTATCTGTAATCAGCATGTGTAGAATAAGCATTGTGTCACTCCAGGTTGAATAGTAAACATAAGTAGAAGGGATTTGCAGTTAAAATCATTGATGTGAAAAAGAAGGCTATTTGTTGACTCGATATTTTTCATGAAATAAATTCCATTTTCTATATGTACATTGTATTAAACATCTCTCATTTCTGACAGGGACATGATACCTTTGTTTTTATTATTTATTCTACATCCCAATCCATGCCTCACCTCCTGTTCTCATCCTCAGAGAGTCCCTCTCCTATACACTTTCTTATTCTCCAATGAGAGGGAGGAGGCCTCACCTTTGGCTGTCTTCTAACCTGGCATATTATTTGTCTACATTGCTAGTCAAGTCCTCTTCTACTGAGGCCAGAGAAGGCAGCCAAGTTAGGAAAACATTTGACAGACAATCAAGCACTATATAGATTGCTATCTTTTCATTTGTTTGCTGCTCATCTGCTCCATATGTAGGGAGGGACAGGTTTTGTCTGTGAGTGTCTGCATCTGTTTCATTCAGCAGGAGAGACTATCATTAATAATTTCAGGGACCGGTCCTTTCCAATGGCATGAGACTGAATTGGAACCACTGTTTCCATTAGGAATATTGGTTGTATCTACCCTCAGTCTCTACCCCAACCCCTGTTTCTGCATCTCTTGTAGAAAGGATGAATTTGGTGTCAAAAATTGTGTGTGTGAGTTGGTTTCCCTATTGCTTCTATAGGGGCTTCCTGGCTAAAGGAGGTACACTTTTGAGGTTCCAAAGAACCACTATTATGAATTTGAGCTAAGGTCACCCCCTTTGATTGTGAGCTAAGGGCTCCCATATCCCAGATATTTAGCATATCCTCAAAATGTTTGCCTTCCACTACCCCAATCTATGGATTTCTATTCTCCTGGCACTCTATTCCTCTCTCATGTTTCTCTGTATACTTGATCAGGAACACTCCAGTNCACCTCCTTGTCCCTACAGCCACCCAGATTCCTCATTCCATCTGCCTCCTATAATTATTATATTCTACCTTCTAAGTGAGATTCAAGTACCCTCACTTGGNTGTTACCTTTAGTTTAGCTTTGCGTCTTCAGTGTGTATTATGTGTACCCTGTCCTTATGGCTAATATCCATGTATAATTGTGAACATACCATGATGATCATTTGGGGTTACCAATCTCTGGATGATAGTCTCAAGTTCCATCAATTTGCCTGCAAAATTCATGATGTCATTTTTTTAAATGACTGAATAGTACTCCATTCTGTAGGCATACCAATTATTCTTTATCTATCCATTCTTTAATTACAGGATATCTAGGCTGTTTCCAGTTTCTGGTTATTAGGAAGAAAACTGATATGAACATAGTTGAACCAGTGTCACCATGGAATAATGTGCTATCTTTGGATTTATGAACAGAAGTGATGGAGCTGGGTCTTGAGGCAGAAATTTTGCCACTTTTCTGATAATCCAGCAAATTGATTTCCAATGTGTCCTTGCCTAATAGAAGGTTTTTAGATTCATTAGTTACCATTTACGAATTCTTTATCTTAGTGCCTGCTCCATTGCTCTTCTGTACAGGAAGTTTTCTCTGGTACCAATGCATTACAGGCTGTTCCTCAATTTCTCTTCTACTAGATTTATTATATTTGTCTTTATGTTAAGATCTTTAGTCCACTTCATTTGAAGTTTTGTGCAGGAAGATAGATATAAATCTATTTTCATTCTTCTACATGCAGACAGTCCATTAATTCAGCACTAATTCCTTAAGATGCTTTCTTTTTCCCATTCTATGGTTTGTGTCTCTAGGTATGTGGCCATATTTGAAGACTGATGCCATGGATCAACCTGTTTATACCTAGACTAATGCCATGCAGATTTTATTACTATTACTTGATAATATACGTAGAGTTCTGAAATGTGTGTACCTCCAATAGTTTAATTATAGATTTGACTTGTTATAGCAATGTTGGACTATTTGTTTGTTTCTTTGTCTGTTTTTTTCCATATGAAGTTAAGCATTGCTATTTTAACATATGTAATTAATTGTATTATAATTTTTATGGTAATCCCACTGAATATGTAGATTGGTTTTGGTAAGATAGCCATGTACATTATGTTAACCCTACCATTTAAAGAGCATGGGAAACTTTCCATATTCTGATATCGTCCTTAATTTTTTTTTACAGTGATTTCAAGTTCCTATTATATAGGTGTTTAAATTGCATGGTTAGGTACATGAAGATAGATTTATTATTTGTAAATATTGTAAAGTGTTTTAATTCACTTATTTCTTTGTCAGTTAATTTATCATTTGTATAAAAGAGGACTATTTTTTTTTAGTTAATTTTCTATCTAGCCATTTTCCTGAAGGGGTTCTCTGGTAGAATTTTGGGGTTATCTATGTTTATTATATCATCTGGGAATAGCAATTCTTTTATTAATTTCTTTTCAATTTGCATCAACTTGATCTGTTTTAGTTCTCTGATAGCTCAGAGTAGAACTTCAAGTACTGTATTGAATAGATTAGAGAGAGTGGGTAGCCTTGTCTTGTCCCTGATTTTAGTGTAATTGCCTAAGTTTCTCTCCATGTAATTTGATGTTGGCTATTCTTTTGCTGTATGTTAGATTTATAACATTTAGATATATGCTTTGTATCACTGATTTCTCCAAGACTTTTCAAAGGAATTGGTGTCATATTTTGTCAGTCATTTTTCTGCATCTAATCAGATGATCATGAGATTTTTTCATTTTATTTATATAGTGAACTACACAGATGGATTTTCATGTATTTAGTCATCCTTATATCCTTTGGATGAAGTTTACTAGAATATGTTTTTGATGTATACTTATATTCAGTATATATATATATATATATATATATATATATAATATATATATATATATATATATATATATATAGTGTGTGTGTGTGTGTGTGTGTGTGTGTGTATATGTTCATTTCTTCATCAATATTCATAAGGAAAGTAGATCTAAAATTCTCTTCTTTGTTGAGTCTTTGTGTAATTTGGGTAACAGTATGATGGAAGCCACATAGAATAAGTTCCACAGTGTTCCTCTGCTTCTATTGTATGGAGTAATTTGTGGAGTATTGGTATTAGCTCTTATTTGAAAGTCTGGTGGAATTCTCCAGTAAAACCATCTGATCCTGGACATCTTTGGTCAAGAGACATTATATAACTGCATCTCTTTTCTCAGGGTTTTAGGGCTATTTATATAGGTTTCATGATCTTGATTTAAACTTTGTTAGTGTGTTACTTTTTTCGAAAATTACCCTCTTTGTCTGCAACCCTATAGGTGGAACAACAATATGAACTAACCAGTACCCCCAGAGCTCGTGTTTCTAGCTGCATATGTAGCAGAAGATGGCCTAATTGGCCATCAATGGGAAGAGAGGCCCCTTGGTCTTGCAAACTTTATATGCCCCAGTACAGGGGAAATCCAGGGCCAAGAAGTGGGAGTGGGTGGGTAGGGGAGCAGGGGTGGGGGGAGGGTATAGGGAACTTTCAGGATAGCATTTGAAATGTTAATAAAGAAAATATCTAATAAAAAACAAAATCCATTACTCTATTTATTGTTTGGATTACTGGATTTTCTCGCCTCAGTTAAAAACTTCTCACTATTAGCCCAAGTCAGATAGAAACTATGCTGTGAACAAATATTATATTTAGGTGACTTATATCTAGGGGACTAACCTTGTGAGTCAATGTAGGCAAGGGAGACTGTGGGAGACAGTGGTAGCTACTATGCACAAGGCATTTCAGTATTCTACATTCTTTTGATTTTAAAAGTGTACTTTTATTTTTAATTATGTGTACATGTGTTTGTATCAGAGGTAATATAGAGGTGTTCAGGTTCCTACAGAAACTTGAAGAAGCTGAAATTACAGGAGGTGGTGAACCACTGGATGAGGTTGCCGAACCAAACTCAGGTCACCTGGAATAGCAATAAATAATCCCAATTGCTGAGCTATCTCTCTATCCCATGGTATTTCCTTTCTAACTTGTAAATATCAGGAATGTTCTCCACCACACGCCCCCACCCCCAGGTAATTGAAGTAACTAAAGTAACGAATGTTGGCCAAGAAAAAAAAAAAAGAACATTACCCTCTATTAAGATTTTTCTGTTTTGTAGATTACAAGATTTGAAGTAAGACCTGATGCTTTTTTTTGTTATACCTTTTTTGGTCTTGTTTTCTTTAATTTTTCTTTTTGGAATTTATTTATTTTGATACCTTCTCTATATCTTTTAGTTATTTTGGCATGGATATATCTATTTTGTTGATTTTCTCTAAGAGCTACTTCTTGGCTCCATTAGACTATTTTGTCTAATTGATTGATTCAGATTATTGCAATCACATTACTTTCTGCACTTGACTCCTCTTAACTGTGTTTTCTTCTTTTTTCTATAGCTTTTAGATAAACATTTAAATTCTTCATATGAAAATTTTCAAGTTGGTCTTTGATCAACTTAGACTAGAGCTTTGTACAAGGAGATAAGAATGGATCGATTCTCATTCTTCTACATGATAGCTGCCAGTTGTGCCAGCACCATTTGTTGAAAATGCTGTCTTTTTTCCACTGGATGGTTTTAGCTCCCTTGTCAAAAATCAAGTGACCATAGGTGT
>NW_018393614.1:57122-60287 GCF_900095145.1 Mus pahari | reverse complement strand
CAGGCTGGCCTCAAACTCAGAAATTTGCCTGCCTCTGCCTCCCAAGTGTTGGGATTAAAGTCGTGCGCCACCACTGCCTGGCCTTGATGTTTTAATCTTTCTATTAAAATCATAAAAATAATAACACAGTAAAAAATATATCATGTAATTAAATCTATGTTTATGGTAATTAAATCTATGTTTAGTAAAAGATTCACATTTATTAATATTTTAGTAAAATATTAATAATGTGAATATGAGTAAAGGAAAATCTGATAATAAATATGATAAAAGCTGTGTTATAATCTCACTGTGAAGAATGCTTCTCCTCTTGAAATCCATCCTGATTACTGGATACTTAGCACTGCATCAATGTGGTAACTTGCTTTACTTTTGTGATTGGGAAATCCTGTCAATTAAGGGTCTGACCCCCATTCCCGTCCATAAATCTTGGTGCACACATGAATTCGGTCCATTTCACACAGGAATTGTAGACTGAGAAGATGATTAATGAAGATATTTACAAACCATAGAAGATGGGATCAAGACCATGAATGTGCCCCCACTTTCAGCAAGATGTGTTTTTTTTTTTTTAGGGGACAAATAGACATGTGATGATAAATATGAAATAAGAAGTGCTTATTGTTTAATATGTATTATTTAGGAAAAATGGGAAGTGCCAACTACACACAATTTGGGCTGATAAAATTCCATGGCAATATTGCTCATCTAACAGTGAGTTCAAGATTGACTGCATTATTTAAGTGATTTTTAAGGGATGTGATCTTAATCAGGATTGTCTTTTGTGGAAAAATGGTCCATTGTGCCTCATTTTACAGGGTTTGTGTTCCTCGTTATGTGTCCCAAAAGAAATGGGATTGAATACACTCCTATGACATGGAAGGTGCAAGATGCAGTTGATCATTTTCCAATCTACTTTTATCCAAGATTTGAGGGAGGCTTACCACGAAGTATGTAACATTGTCATTATATATTCTATACCAGTATGGGTGTGGTTGGGGTAATGTACTTATGAATGAACCTTGCTAGGTGGCAAAAACAAACAAAAATCAAACAAATAAATAAATACAGGTTTTGTTAAAGTTGGTCAACTATAGGCATACAATTGATTTTTTGTTTTGTTTTGTTTTGGGTTTTGGGTTTTGGGTTTTTTTGTTTGTTTTTTGTTTCCTTGAGACAGGGTTTCTCTGTGTAGTCCTGGCTGTCCTGGAACTCACTCTGTAGACCAGGCTGGCCTCAAACTCAGAAATTCGCCTTTCTCTGCCTCCCAAGTGCTGGGATTAAAGGCTACAATTGATTTTTTAATTTCATATTAGAAGGTAAGAAAATATTTTCCTGATTCAATAATTTAATGTAGAGATGATAATACATGTTGTAGTATGCTAGGAATAATGGGGTTATTATAGAAGAATTTACAATGTTTTAAAAATAATATAATTAAAAACAAATAAGACATATATCAATGTAATATAATATTGACTGAAAGAGATATTTATGAATAAATATTTCATGTTAGAGAAATTATTATATCATATAAATAATACATATTTTATATAATATAAAATATGGAGTAGCTATTAAAATAATATGATAAATATAAGCATATGATAATAATCAGTATAAAAACAGGTCATGAATTTGAAGGAAAGTGTGAATGGGCACACACTCAGATTTTTATTGCGGAAAGAGAAGTTTCAAAGTAAATTAAATTGTAAAACTAAACATTAAGTAAGTTAATAAATGAATGGAAAACTCTATATCATGTTGTAATGAAGGAAAATTTATTTAACAGGGCCAAGTAATGTTTTTATTGTAGTACATTTTTTCTCAAACACCACCATCCTATTTGAAGTCCGGTTTCGTAATGTCTTGAATTACTCTGTGAGGCTGGTAGGAGCTCTGGGTATGTAAATCTCAATTGGAAGAAAACATTTTTTTTCTTGTTAATTGCAACATAACTGTGTCCCTTGCATTTACTTTCATGACACACTGGTATAGGAATGTGTTTTATTTACTAATATATATTCAAGTATAATCATGATTGTGTGAAATTCAAGTTGAATTGTGCAGGATAATAATTTTAATAATAATTCAATGTTAATTTTAATATTCCTGATTTAAATCAGTCTTAGATATGATGGGATGGAGGGTTATTGTCTTATCCACAGTAAGAATGTCTGTCCTGACTTCAGAATGTTTCCCTGACTGGCATCTACATTCTGGTAGGAAGGATAGAGCAAAGTAGTAGGATTTACCAACTGATGAGAAGACTTGATGAACTTAGACTGTTCGGAGTGATTATAGTGGTTGTGTCTTCTGACCTTTCTTCCATGAAATACAGCAACTGGAACAAATATCACTAAAGAAATGTGGGAGGAATATGTGAAGATTGTTGAGTACACCAAAATTCCTACTCAAAATATTGCAAGTATCTATGAAACTGGTAAGTTGATTCCTGTAAAAGTGACTTGAATTTAGAGCAAATGATAAAGATTATTAAATCCTTCCATGAAAATATGAAGGGAATCCAATAGTCATTTTAAATGTGTCCATCTTTGTCTCACTTCACAGATGCATGCCCTAAGTGGGAGCCTTGATCTCATGAGCAGAAGAGTCGTATTAGTCACTATTGTTGATTCACTAGATTAAATTCTGAGGTCGATTCAAAAATTATATCACAAAGTATTCATAACTGTTACTCAGGAATTTCTGCATACCCTACTGTTATTGAAAATCATCACTGGCTTCATAAATAATTAATTGAATTGATTTCAATATTGTAAAAATAGTTCTCAATAAAGTACCCAATTCACATTCTACAGTGATTTGTCAGGAGCCATTATCAAATCACATTCATCATCCTATCATGAATGGGAATATTTTGTATATTTTAAAATATAGAAGTTACAATTACATAAAACTCCTAAGGATATCAGATATTTCAATTATTTTTCTCTTATTGTATGGTTTATTTTTGGAAATTTCCAAAATTTTCTNAATGGGACATGTTAAAGACCAGCCTTCTCAGGTTAGGGTAAACTGAGGTGAGGGCATAGAGTTGGAAATTTATCACTCTTTCAGACTATTCTCTGAGGGATAAAGCTTTGATTCAGTAGGGCTAGCACATACAAGAGTCTACTGGAACATTTTTAAGACTGTAGAGAA
>NW_018393614.1:51881-56893 GCF_900095145.1 Mus pahari | reverse complement strand
AATGAAACATGACAAGCTCCTTTTAGTTTTTCCTCCACTGCTTATATATCCCAGCGAAATCTCTCAGGTAGTATAACCATTACAATATGATTGCATTCTATTTTTCTTTTAATGATTGATTATTTTTAAAAAGTATGTTCCCCAACACTTTTACTTGAAAAAACAACTTAAATATTACACATGAATGAGAAAACAAATCATTCCCAAGAACTCACACACATTCATAACTAAGTAACTTGTTATAGATTAAGAAGATATAAGAAAGCCATAAAATTTTCTCAGACATTTTATTTTTACTGACAGGTTGCAATTTGTAATTAATAAAGAGATGATCAATTATATTATCATTTAACATAAACATTAATCTTACATAAATCTTAAAAGATTCTAAAATCTAAAATTCATATAAAGGTCTATCAGTCATTTCTACGTTAACTCTTCAGTGTGCACACTTATTGATGATCTATATTTTTATTAAATCACATCTGGAAATTGAGGTCAATAATAAGTACAAGAAGGTAATCATTGCCTTGATCATTTGCCCAGTTCTGAAAGAGAATCATGTCAGGTAATACGGGTAGGGTTGTCATTGTTTTTGTTTACTGACCTCAAAATTCCTTTAGCTCAACTATTAGAAGTGTGCCTTTCTGAACTTCAAATTAATACTTAACATTTTGTCAGTAGAGCCATGGACAAAACCATCATATCCTAATTTAACTAACAAGCAACATCTCCAATTTCTTTCTAAAAATGTTGGCCATTGCTGACAATCAACTTCTCTCAATTCATTTCAAGGATGGTTATTGAATCTTTAAACTGTTCTAGCAGCAATGCTTAACAAAGCAAGTATTATTACTGTGTGTGTTAATAATACTGTCCATTGAGGAGCTGGAAGCCCCTCTGAGTTTTCACACAACACTTAAGATTAGGAAGGATGTGAAGACTGAGAGTATTACAAGAAGAGCTATGCTCTAAAACAGCATAAAGTCCTCAGAACAACAAGTTTTCAGGCTTCTGCCTGTATGTGGCATGCCCACGTTAGTTGGGCTATTGTGTGGACCACAGTCCCTGAGTTCTAAAGCAGTTTGTGTGTGTATATTATATATGTGTTTGTGTGTGTGTGTGCATATTACAACCAATTTTGAAATATTGTTATATTAAAACTTCATGGCAAAATTGTTTCACAAACTGCACTAGGGAATATATATATATATATATATATATATATATATATATATATACACACTCATACACACATATATTTTTTGATACCAATTAATTGAAAAAGCACAGGAAGTGTCATATGGGAGGATTTAGATGGGGGAAAGAAACAGTGATATAATTATAGTATAATACAGAAAATAAAAGAAATTAAAAAAATAATGGATGTCCATCAAAAAATAGTAGGAAATACCTTTCTGTATCTTCAGTCCTAACACTGGATAGAGAAGGGTGGATACAAAGCTTATAACCATGGAAATAGCTCAGAGCACTCTTGCATTCAGGAGGCAGGAGACCCTGTCTCAAACATATGGTGAGTATAGACAAAGGTGCATCTGTGGGCTGGGTGCCTCTGTGCCCTCCAGGTAAAACGACATTTCTCACCTGATTACATCTGGGGCAAGGCTGTACTACTGCACATATAAAGTGGTATAACTGTGTGATATCACAATGCAGACTTGGCCTTTTAAGATCAAGCAGACTGAAATGCAATACACAACACCATTGCCAAAAATGGTGGACCATATGTTTCATGGGGCAAATATGTGCATTGCCAGCCAGTGCCGTCTAACATGAGGCTCAATTCTCACAAGAAATACAGTGTCCCCAATCTTATACACCTGCTCATACCATCTTCCCAGCCAGTAAATAGCTCACAGTATAGGAGAACAGATGCTCTTCTGTGAGGTGATGGACTGGGCTGGTGCTAGTCACAGTGAGATGCTAGATTTTAACTACAATGGGACACAAGGAGACTAAGAAATAATCCAAGTTCAAATGAACTTCTGATGAAGTAGGATGTTTGGAATTATGCTTACATGGGAAAGGAAAGTGTGAGAATAAAATATAAAAGACAGATTATAAATACTTTGAAATTGATAAAATAATGTCCTTAAGAAAAAATTAAATAAATATAAAAGAATAAGTCATGCAAGAATGGAATAAAGTTTAGAAAACTTCAAATACAAAAACAGACATTAGGGTTAGAAAGCAATGAAATATAAATATATGCGTACAAAAATTGTCAGGAGAAAATATAGATAAGTGTGTTTTAAAAGGAGTATACAGCCTGAAGAAAGAGAATATATACAGTCATAATAAACTGACTTTAATTATAAGGTTATAAAGCCTACAAAGATAAAAGAGAGGAAGAAAAATAAAGTTTTCATGGAAAGAAGAGTGTTAGATAGACTAAAAAAAAAGAAAATATTTTCCATATTAATAAATGGAAAGTTGTAAAAGAAGGCATTATAAACCCATCTAGTATTGTTTTTACAGTAAACAAAAAAATTATATGTTCAGTTAGTAATGATTATAATTTTATATATCTGCTTTAAGGGAGATCAGAATAATACAGACTTAGAAGAAGAGAAGACTAAATATTAAATGCTAGGTTGAAAGCCATAGAAAAAATAGAGGTATTTTTAAGGCAATATAAGGAATATTCAAAAATCCAATGTGGAACCTACACTGACACCAAAAAGATCTTATTCACAGTGAAAAAAATCCAACAAGGCTTGAGAAATTATGATAGCAACCCATTAGAATGCAATAATCTCAGTTCAAAATACAGATTCTGCAAACCTTAAAGGAGTTTCATACAGTAGATTGTATGTTTGTTTCTATAGTCTATACTAATTTATAAGAAGAAGAGAGATGCCTTTCTTGTGTGAACAGAGAGCAAAGAATCATCATCATTAGCTGATTTGTAATACCACACATTTCATAATCTGCCAAAGTATAAAAGTATGAACATTTACATGTTTCCAGATACAAAGGAAGATAAATAGGCCCTGACAAGATTCACTCATGGGGATGCTAAAAGAATGCGAGAAGCTAAATTATATTTATTCTGACTTATCCAACTTCAGACTCCCCATTAGCTGTTTCATCAGAAGTTATATCCAGTACAGCTTCAAAGGTGCTGACCCCAGTGTGTCTAGCTTCTCAGTGTTGCAATCAGGACTTCTTTTAATCTCTGAAACTATGCATCACTCAGAGAACAACAAATATTACAGCCAACATTTTAAGACTGGCCAGCATCCCAATTTTCTTTCAGCCCCCCAAAAAACACTATGCTCAGCCTACAGACTTAAACACACTCCTGAAAGCAGGAAGCAATTTCAAAACAATGAGGCTCCATTCTCAAAAGTGTGGATTTTGGTCTTTTGATGGGTTATTTGTTAATGGTATAGATTAGAGGAGCAAAAGGTAGAGGAGGTTATATTTAAGGATATCTTTCTCTCTTTCTTTTCTCTTTCATTCTTTCTCTCCCATCTATCATTAGAAGAAAGGGGGGATTAAAAAGAAAAGCAGGGATATAAGAATATGTTAAAGGTTAGATTATTGAGTCTACATTTAGGCCAAAGAGTACCAAGAAGTCAAATGTATAAATTTGGTATGGAATTTCTATATTGATAAATATTTAAGGTTTTCATTTGTTATAACATATTATGTATACATGTGTAAATTCTTTTAAGGTAATTCTTAAAATATGTTAAATTCTAGTTCTCTTGAAAGATTCTTTACAACTATTTAGGATAAGTAAGAAATGCANGGTAGCCATCATTGAATCAAACTTATTGGTCATATAAGATTCTAGTTTAGTTAATTATAAAAAATGAGCTCNNTTTAGCTTCCTTAGATGCTTTCNAAATTAAGTAGATATTAGGTAGCTAGAGACAAGCAAATCAGATATACTAGAGATAGAATCATAGATGATCATAGAAATCATAGATTTCTATAGAAATCTACAGACTATGGAATATAATGATAGATTACTGATAAAAGGCTTTTCATAGCATTAGTATGTCTGCTCCTAGCTGTGCCACCATTATACTGCAAAGATATTGATGAGCTTTCAAGAACCTTCATATGATGTTTGTTTCAAAAGTGGTGGTGGGGTTGCAAAAAAACAAAACATAACAAAGCAAAACAAAACAAAACAACAAAATACCCAAGCTGGTGGGATTACAAAGTGGTACAAGCACTCTGGAAATTAATCTGAAGTTTCCTCAGAAAATTGGAAATAGATCTAGAACAAGCTATACCACTTCAGGACATATACCCAAAAGATGCCCAACCATGCCACAAGGGCATATACTCAACTATGTTCTATAACAGCCAGATTTGTGATAGGCAGAAACTGAACACAACCCAGATGTCCCACAATAGAAGAATGAATAAAGGAAATCTGGTTCATTTACACAGTGGAATACTATTCAGCTATTAATAATAAATACATCAGACTGATATCCAGAGTGGTTGTAGCAGCTTGTAATCCCACCAACAATGCAGGAGTTCTTTCTCTTTCTCCACATTACCTAAGGACCCAGCTATATCACTCCTGTGTATATACCCAAAAGATGCTCCAACATATAACAATGACACATGCTCCCCTATGTTCATAGCAGCCTTATTTATAAGAGCCAGAATCTGGAATGAACCCAAATGTCCTTCAACAGAGGAATGGATTCAGAAAATGTGGTGCATTTACACAATGGAGTACTACTCAGCTATTAAAAACAATGAATTCATCAACCTCTTAGGCAAATGGATGGATCTGTAGGATATCATCGTGAGTGAGGTAACACAATCACAAAAGAACATACATGTTATGTACTCACTGATAAGTAGATATTAGCCCCAAAGCTTGGAATACCCAAGATACAATTCACAAATCACATGAAGGTCAGGATGAAGGAAGACAAAAGTGTGGGTGATTTGGTCCTTCTTAAAATGGGTATTGAAGTACTCAAGGGAGCAAATACAGAGACAAAGTATGGAGCAGA
>NW_018393614.1:44629-50642 GCF_900095145.1 Mus pahari | reverse complement strand
TGAATTGTTTCTCTTTCTTTCTTTCTTTCTTTCTTTCTTTCTTTCTTTCTTTCTTTCTTTCTTTCTTTCTTTCTTTCTTTCTTTCTTTCATTCTCTCTCTCTCTCTCTCTCTCTCTCTCTCTCTCTCTCTCTTGTCTTTTTTCTTCCATTATTTTTATTTACTCTTTTTTTTACAGTCCAGATTTTAATCCCAATTCTAGTCCACCCTCTGTGTAGGGAATGGTGACTCTCACTGTCAATAATAGTTCCCTATTTCCATCTCTTCTTGTTCCCATCCCCTCATGACCTCTATCAAGCTTTGTGTCTAGAATTTACTATTCCAAATCAATACATACATAACAACATGGCACACTCTCTGTCTTGTTTTACACATGTGTGCTCAAGTACCTACCACATATGTTAGTGTTCCATTTCTTGTCCGGAGAGAGTAATACCTCACTGCATGTATGTGCCATGTTTGTTCATGCAGTCATGTGCTTATGGATGCTAGCTGTGGTGGACAGAGCTTACATACACATCTCTGCACTAGGTCCTAAATTTCTGCTTGTAGTGATTTTGGATATGTATGTAGGAGTGGAACTGTTAAGTAATATCTTACGTTTTTGAGAAACTGCAATAGCTGTACAGCTTTGTTTACCAGCAGTGTAGGAGGCTCTAGTTGCTCCCCCTTCATTCCCTCCCAAAGCTCCTGTCTGTCTGTCCACAGTCCATACAGGTATAAACCCTCAGTATGTGCCATTCCTCTGAAGCTGCCCCTATGCTGGAATTACAGGCATGTGCTACCTAGCCTGGCTTTTGTGTGGTGCTGGGATACAACATGGGTATTTAAATTTACAGGGCAAGCATCTGATTGACCATTTCCCCACTAACCAAGTGTAGTTTGGCTTTGGTTTTCCCAGATAACTGATGGTATTGAATATACTTTTATGTATTTATTATTTATTTATATAAATGCCATTCTTTTACAGTTTTGAAAAATGTTATAGGCTTTAAATCTCAACTGTATGTAAATTATGTTTAATAATAGAACAAGCTGCAAAAAAACACAACNTCCAGACTAAGATAAAGCATTCACAAGAGTGTTCAAAATCTGCTTGCTTCCTCCTGCTTTATAGAATGCCTAACAGTCATCAGCCCTGGGAAAAACAAACAACATCCTTGAAACTTATGTTTGTTATTTTCTTTAAAATGTCCATTTTTTCTAGTTTTATCATATTTATGTATCTTGTAAACAATAGAATGCTTTGTCTTAATACTTACAAACGTGATCCCTGTAAGAAGTTCTTCTTCTTCTTCTTCTTCTTCTTCTTCTTCTTCTTCTTCTTCTTCTTCTTCTTCTTCTTCTTCTTCTTCTTCTTCTTCTTCTTCTTCTTCTTCTTCTTCTTCTTCTTCTTCTTCTTCTTCTTCTTCTTCTTCTTCTTCTAATTCTACTTCTTTGAACATTATGTTTCTGAGATTTATACAAATGGCTGGTTGTAATTATAATTTGTTCATTCCCCTGGTGGTAGAATCTCATTACATAACTATGCCATAGTTTATACACTCTTCAGTTAACATTTATATAGTTTCTACTTCCTTTCTGTGGCAAGTAATAGGGACATTCTTACAAATATTTCCAGGTATACATGCAGGTAAGTAGCTAAGAGTATCAAGTAACTTCAAATTATTTTCATAGGATCTGAAAAAGCATGCACCCCCCAAAATACTCCCAAGGCTCACACAAGCTGTAGTGGACAGCAGAAATCCTTTCAGTGGCAGGACACTGTCATCTAGCATGACATTAGCCCTTCTGCTGGCTGTCTTATTTGCATGCTTTTGTTTGCATAACTCTCCTGAATGTGATTTTCAAAACATTGTGGCTTTTCAGGTCACAGTGCTTTCTCTATTCCCAAATATGAAAATAACATGAATGCTAAAAAGTACATGTGATATTAGTGTAGTTCATTCATTAATTCTTAAAACAAAACTTTCAGGTGCAGNCATTTTTAGCTGACACTTGTATCTGGTGAACTGAACTTCTGTCATTTAATTTANTCTCAATCCCTACAGCTTTCAACAACTTAGTTTTTTCTTATGTCTGTGGTAGTTGTTTTTTTTTTTTCCATTTATAGGAAAAGTATTTCTTATAAAATATCAGTGTACACTGTCTGTGGTTTTAAGCATACTGTTCTTTTTCTCTTGCCTGTTACACACAATAGCTTTTTTCTTTGCAAGCCCTGCAACGTTATGTTTTAAATTGTAATGTCTCTATATTCCTTACAGCTCAGCCATGTGAGCACATTAGATTCTCCCTGAAACGAATTACTAGAGAATTCTGTTTTTTTTCATTTTAGGGCCAGTTGACAATGGCTCTTCCAACTTTGGTCCTCTAGTTCCTCTCTGGTTAAAATGAGTGATGAAATTTAAGAATGAATAGAGAGTGGAAATTCAGTCAGATTTAATTATATGGCTATGAGATAAAAACCCTGTTGCTCTAACTAAAAGGTTTCAAAATATTTAGCAGATTAGAAAGGTTATAAATATTAAATAGATGATCATAGATGAGGGATACCAACATTCAAGGAATTTGGAATGTGGATTAATTAGTGTCCCTACATACTAACTCTAGCTGCCCTACTGCTGTCATAAAAGAAGCAAGTTCTAAAGTCATGCAGTGACATGTTAAGGAGTGATCCGTATCCCTCTGTTCATTATAGGTTATGGTTATAAGGGTTACCCTGATAATTCACCCACAGATTGACTTTTCTCAGAAATGACAGGTTCCCTGATGGTTTCAGAAATCAGAAACATGAGTGGTAGAATTTAATCTCAGAGAAAGCCAGACAGCAGAGGTGATNAATGAAGTTGCCAATCAGCTTACAGTAATATATGATGGTGTTGTGACACAGCTTTTTTAGTTGCCCTGGAACTAGAGGCACCTGAAAACCAGGCATCAGGAGTTGTGTTGGATAGAGTGGTCTTAGTCTATTCAAATTGTTACAACGAAATACTGTGGCACGGATACTGTGGATACGATCTGAACGCTAACCCAAGGTCAAGGCACCAAGAGATTCAACATAGAGTGAAGAGGCACAATGTCTTCGTATGGCAAAGGGGTCCATTGTATAAATGAATCTTATTTTCTGTATCCATTCCTCTGTAATCTAGGTTGTTTCCAGCTTCTGGTTATCACAAATAAGGCTACTACAAAGATAGTGGAACATAAGCCCCTGTGACATGGTTGGGCATATTTTGGGTATATTCCCAAGAGTGTTATAGCTGGGTCTTCAGGTAGATCTATTTCCAATTTTTTGAGAAAACTCCAGATTTATTTCTAGAGTCATTGTAAAAGTTAGCAATTCCACCAGCAATGGAGGAGTGTTACTCTTTCTCCACATCCTATTCAACATGTGTTGTCATCTGAGGATCTTAGTCATTCTGATTGGTGTAAGGTGGAGTCGCAGGATTGTTTTGAGTTGCATTTCTCTGATCACTAAGGAATTTTAACATTTCTCTAGGTACTTCTCAGCCATTCAAGATTCCTCAGATGTGAAATCTCTGTTTAGTTCTATACCAATTTTTTGGTTGGGTTATTTAGTGTTTTGGTGATTAGTTTCTTCAGTTATTTATATATTTTGGATATTAGCCCTCTGTAGGTTGCTGATTTGTCTTATTGACTATGTCCTGTGCCTTACAGAAGCTTTCCAGTTTTGTGAGGACACATTTATTTATTATTGATCTTAGAGCATGAGCCATTGAAGTTCTGTTTAGGAAATTTCCCCCTGTGTCAATGAGTTCAAGGCTCTTGCCCACATTCTCTTCTATTAGATTCAGGGTATCTGGTTTTATGTTGAAGTCCTTGATGCACTTGAACTTAAGCTTTGTACAAGGTGAAAATATGGGTCTATTTTCATTCTTCAACATACAGACAGCCAGTTAGAACAGCACCATTTATTGAAAATGTTTTCTTTTTTCCATTGTATATTTTTGCCTTTATGATATGTACTCACTAGTAAGCGGATATGAAACAAAGAAACAAAGTGTACCCAAGATTCAGTCCACAGAACTCAAAAAACTCAACAAGCTGAAGTGCTCAAGTGAGGATGGCTCAGTCTGGGAGAGAGAAGAAAGCAATCATAAGTGGGAAGGGAGGGAGGAACCTGGGAGGGAAAGTGGACAGGGTATAAGGGTAGTGGGGGGGGAGGGGGAAATCTGATCTGGTATTGGGTGAGGGAAAAGGACTGAAGCTCTTAGGGCCAGCAGAAAGAATAGAAATAGGCAACCTTAGAAGATAGGAGTTTGGGGGAACCCTCCAGAATACACCAGAGACCTGAGAAGTGAGAGACTCCTAGGATTCAAAGGGAAGGACCTTAGATGAAATTCTGGATAATAAGGAGAGAGAACTTATAGAGCCGACCTTCAGCAGGAAGAAAATACATCAAGTGTAAGATGGGGTTGCCCTCCTACAGTCACAACTCAGACCTATAATTGTTCCTGTCTGAGAGAATTACAGGGATGGAAATGGAGAGGAGCCTGAAGAAAAGAAGGTCCAGTGACTGGCCCAAAGTGGGATCCAACTCAAGGGGAGGTCCCAAGGCATGACACTATTAATGAGGCTATGGAGCACTCACAAAAAGGGACTTATCATCACTGCCCCCCGAAAGACCCAACAAGCAGCTAAAAGAATCAGATGCAGATATTTGGAACCAACCAATGAACAGGCAGCTGACCCCTGTTGAATTAGGGAAGGCTGAAAGAAGCTGAGGAGAAGGGTGATCCTGTAGGAGAGCCAGCATTCTCAATTAATCTGGACCTCCAAGATCACTCTACCATTGGGCCACCAAACAGGCAGCATACACCAGCTGATATGAGGCCCCCAACACACATATAGTAGAGGGCTGCCAGGTCTGTATTCATTCATAGATGATGCACCCAATCCTCAAGAAACTGGAGCCCCAGGGAGTTTAGAGGTCAGGTGGGGTGTGGGATGGGAGACGGGGACATCCACATAGAGACATGTGGGTGTGAGGTATGGGATGTGGAACATTGGGAAGGTGTATTGGTGTGGGGATGAAGTGTAAAATAATATATTAATTAATAAAAAATGAAGAATAAAAAAAGAAAAAGAAACTGAAGGTCCTTTGATTATATTGTGCGACACGATTTTAGACCATACAATGTTCTCATTGAGTCACACAAGGGAAATATCATTCCAAGTTACAGAAGAAGGAAATAGAAGCATTTAAGAAGTAATTGATCTGGCAGATCTCAGAACCAGTATGGCATATAAATAAGGTGACACTACACAGTATAATATTATCCTATTCAAAATTTATTTTGAAATTTTAACCTGCTAGGAAAAAATGTAATATAATAAGCCTTGTATTTGGAGATTCCTTTTAATTTTGTATTGTAGAATAAAAGTAAGAAATTATATGACATATATGGCATTTCAAATGCAACAGTCCTTATCTTTATTAATATTTCAGAAATGATGTGAACTGAAGCCTGCAATAATCAGTTATACATACTCATGTGGCAGAATGGAATGGGCCTTCTGACATTGGTGGTGATTTTCTCATATTGCATAAGTTAATTTGTGATGGGAAAGAAAAGAATTTAAAAGTAAGCCAGCCCTCTCTTCTTGGGTCAAAGTTTATAATTATAAATGAACTACAGGTTTTCTTCAGGAAAGTTACCTTAGCTCTTCACACATACAGCAGTTTAAAGAATGGTAAAACCATTCAATTATTTCAGTGCTTAGACACTGAGTATTAACATTTTTGTGTATTCAATCCTCCAATCTGTTCAAAGATATATAAATTCCACACAGCTTAACTGATGAGTTAGTTTCAATGATATGGTAGAAAAGTGATATTGATGTAGCCCAGATCTAATATTTTAAAATTTGAATGTGATAGAATTAGAGTTTATTTGCTCCCAGTAGAGGTAATGCTCCAACAGTACTAACAAGTGCCAGCAAAGCAGATGCTCTGAAGAGGGAGGGGCACCATAAATGTCCCACCAGTTCTGT
>NW_018393614.1:42720-44214 GCF_900095145.1 Mus pahari | reverse complement strand
TTTCATTTACAGAAAAGTTGTTAAGATAGCTCATAGTTTCTGTATAGGCCATAATTAGTTTTTATGTTAGAAATAATTCACATTAGTCTGAGCCATTCAACATAATTAAGTAACCTCTATTGTCATTATTCTATTATTATTGTTTTGAGGGTTTGTTGAGACAAAGTCTAACTATATAACACAAGGGGCCTTGGAATCATGATGTAGCCAGGACATGAATGATCCTCATAACTTAGCCTTTTGAGTCCTGGATAAAGGCATGCATCATCATCTATATCAATGTGTTACTTCCTAAAATAAACATTTCCCATTTTATTTATTGAAAATAGATCTTTTTATATAATGTACTTTGAGTATTGTTTNCCCTCTCCTACTTTACCCAGTTCCTTCCCCACCTATCACCTTATTTCCAGAATTATATCACTTCTGTCTCTCCTTTAAGAACAAATATACATCTAATAGAGTAAATAAAAAGAAACAAATCCGAATATGACAAAGCAACCAAACATGAAAAAAGGCAAAGAAAAAAACCCAGAAAACATATAAACAAAGATACACATATTCACATACAAGAATCATGTAAAACTCAAAACACAAAAGCCCTGTAATGTAGAAAAAAAAGTCCTTACTGAACATTTTGATACATATGATCTCTAAGATGCTATTGAATTTCTTTTATGTTGGCCATCTGTTAGGAGACATAGAGCCTTCTCTGAAGAGTGGTTTGTTTCCCCAGGAAGACTTCCTTGTAGAAAATCTTTTTTTTTTTTTTTTTTAATCAAGTGGCTATAATTTGGAGAGAGCTTCTGGGTTAAGGATGTGGACAGATGTCCACTTTTGCTTTCAGCTCTAAGACCCCATGTAGTAGAGTCCTGTGCAGCCCCTGAACATGCTACCTTAGTCTCTGTGAGTTCATATGAGAGAGAACCCTGCTTTGTCTAGAAGACCTTGCTTCCTTGCTTTCATCCATCCCCTTTGGCTCTTACACTCTTTAAAACTCTTCTATATCATCTAGAAATAAAGACACTTTGACTGCTCTTCCAGTTATATCCCTTTGATCTCCTTCACTTGTCTTATTGCTCTAGCTAATACCAGAAGTACAATATTGGGTAGCTATCGACAAAACGGAAAACCTTGTCTTATCCTGATTTTATTGGAAATGCTTTGAGTTTCTCTCAATTTAGTTTGATATTGGCTATGGGCTTGCTGTAAATTGTCTTTACTATGTTTAGGTATTATTAATCTTGTATCCATGTTCTTCCCAAGGCGTTTTTTCATGAAAGAGGTGTTAAATTTTATGAAAAGGTTTTATTCTGAATAAATGGATATAATTGTGTGTTTATTTCACTTTGTTTATATTGTGGATTAGATTTACTGACTTCTGTATATTGAACAATAACCATAGCTCTAGAATGAAACCTACTTGACCATGATGATTGATCTTTCTAGTGTATTCTTGGATACAGTTTACAAGTATTTTATTGAGTTTTTTTT
>NW_018393614.1:11600-41530 GCF_900095145.1 Mus pahari | reverse complement strand
AATGTCCTTTTGGTCAATTTTTCCTTTCATGATTAGACAATGAGCTATCTCTTTTGACTAGTTTTGGTTTGCTGTCTCTTGTCAGATATTAAAATGGATACACTGGCAAGTTTCTTAGGTCCTTGTGGCTCAGAATATCTTTTCCATTCTTTTAGGTGTAGGTGATTTCTATACTTGATGTTAAACTGTGTTTCTTAAATGTGGCAGAAGAATGGATCCTGCTTTCAAATACACTTTGTTATTCTGTATTTTTTTAACCAGGAATTGAGACGTTTGGTGATAAGAGTTACCAAAGAGCTGTTTGTTGATTCTCTTTATTTTGTTGAGTTGTTTTCAAATGAAAGCATGTGACCTCTAGACTTGTTTTTCTTTTGGTGGTACATATAGTTTTTTAACATTTTTTTCTGCTGTACAAAATACATATTTTCATTTGAAGTATCTCATTTCTCTGGTTGCCCTGATTGACTTATATTCACTGATACAAAAAAATACACTAATATATACATGGGAGAGGGTTTACAAAGCATAGCACCTTTTAGAAATGTCTTTATCAGTTATTGGTTCTGCATTAAAAGTATCAGCCACCTCAAATGTCATTACTGAATAATTAGGCATCCACAAGTAAGAGATTAGAAAATAGCTTGTATCTATTGGGGGAGGAGTAAGTTGTTCCCCTTCATGCAAAATGTGTCCCAATCCTGAATAGTGTTTATTGTGTGAACCAAACCTCTCTTGATTCCAGACAGTCTATAGGATTTGTGTTTTGTAACCTAATGATTACTCAGAACCTAGGTTTATCCTCTACATGTAGGTAGAGGGTACATTGGCAAATTCAATCATCCTGACTTCTTAGTGTACCTGGAAAGAGGTACACTAAAGTTTTTGATGAATGAATCTCTATATCTGCCTTCAGTTTCCAGGTAGACACCATAATAGGTTGGGACTGTTCCTTGCTGAAGAAATTAATGATTTATATATGTCTAGAGGTAATCTAACATATTTTCTAAAGCAGGAAAGAACCTGGGTGGTTATATGCTTTCCCTCTACTTACAAACTTCAGGGAAACATTTGACTCCTGCTTTAAGGCTCTTTCCTTGCAATGTAATAGCTTTATAGTGAGATGCTCTGTTGAGCACTGCTTCTGCTGTAGGAAAAGTGTAATCATAGTGTTATTCTTTGAGAAACATAAAAGTGGGGCCCACAACATGCAAACTCAAAGATATTCTGCTGCCAAGGAGACAGTCCATATATGTATATGTATATATATGTATATGTATATTGTATGTATATTAAATGTATATACATATCCTGTATGGACCTGTTTTTCTATTGTAGGAAAACTCCATGAACAAAGGAACTTATAGAAAGAAATGTTCATTTAGCTTACAATAACAGAGGGATAAGGATCCACCATGGTGGGAAAGTACAGCAATAGTAAGCAGCCATGTCAAGCTGAGAATTCATATCTAGAACCACAGGCATGAAGCAGAGACAAAGAACTAAAAATGTCAGTCCTTATACTCCTTAAGTCTGCTCCAGTGACATTCTACATCCAGGGCCTCACCACCACCATTCTTCCAATGGATGACTATGAACATCCACATCTTCATTTGGCAGGCACTAGCAGAGCCTCGAAGTTGACAGCTATATGAGGTTCCTGTCAGCAGGCTCTTGTTGGCAACTGCCTAGTGTCTGGGTTTGTTGGTTGTTTATGGGGTAGATCCCCAAGTGGGGCAGCCTCCAGATGGTCATTCCTTCAGAATCTGCTCCAAACTTTATCTCTGTAACTCCTTCCATGGGTATTTTATTCCCCATTCTAAGGAGGGATGAAGTATCTACACTTTGGTCTTCCTTCTTCTTGAGTTTCATGTGTTTTGAAAATTGTATCTTGGGTAATCTAAATTTCTGGGCTAATATCGACTTATCAGTGAGTGCATTTCAAGTGAGTGGTTTTGCCTTACAGAGCTTTGCAATTTTATGAGGTCTCATTTGTTCATTCTTGATCTTACAATACAAGCCATTCCTGTTCTGTTCAGGAATTTTCCCCTGTGCCCATATCTTTGAGGTTTTCCCCCACTTTCTCCTTTATAAGTTTCAGAGTCTCTGATTTTATGTGAAGTTCCTTGATTCACTTAGACTTGAGCTTAGTACAAGGAGATAAGAATGGATCAATTCAGAGTCTTCTGCATGATAACTCTCAGTTAAGCCAGCACCATTTGTTGAAAATGCTATAGAAGTAAATGCTCACAGTCATCTATTTGGATCGAACACAGGTCCCCCAATGGAGCAGCTGGAGAAAATATCGAAGGAGGTGAATGGGTCTGCAACCCTATAGGTGGAACAACAACATGAACTAACCAGTAACCCCATAGCTCCTCTTTCTAGCTGCATATGTAACAAAAGATGGTCTAGTCCACCATCATTGGGAAGAATGGCCACTTGGTCTTTCAAACTTTATATGCCCCAATACAGAGGAACACCAGGGTCAAGAAGTGGGAGTGGGTGGGTAGGGGAGCAGGGTGGGGGGATGGTATCAGGGATTTTCAGGATAGCATTTGAAATGTAAATAAAGAAAATGTCTAATAAAAAATATTAAAAAAATGAATTGGAAAAAATTAAATGAATCACTACACACATCTCCAAAAAAAAAAAAAAAAAAAATGCTGTCTTTAATCCACTAGAAGGTTTTATCTCTCTTGTCAAAACTCAAGTAATCATAGGTGTGTGGGTTCATTTCTGGGTCTACAATTCAATTCCATTAATCTCCTTTCTGTAACTGTACCAGTATCATGCAGTTTTTACCAAAATTGCTCTGTAGTACAGCTTAGGTCAGGCATGGTGATTCCCCAGAGGGTCTTCTATTTTTTGAGAATAGTTTTTGATATCCTAGGTATTTTGTTATTCTACATGAATTTGCAAATTGCCCTTTCTAACTCTATGAAGAATTGAGTTGGAATTTTGATGGGGATTGCATTAAATCTGTAGATGGCATTCGGCAAGATAGTAATTTTTACTATATTAACCCTGCCAATCCATGAGAATGGGAGTTCATCCAATCTAATGAGATATTCCTTAAATTCTTTCTTCAGAGACTTTAAGTTCTTAAAGTACAGATCTTTTACTTCCTTAGTTAGAGTTGCATGTAGGTATTTTACATTATTTCTGATTATTGTGATGAGTGTTGTTTCCCTAATTTCTTTCTCAGGCTGTTTATCCTTTGTGTAGAGAAGGCCACTGATTTTTTTGAGTTAATTTTATATCCTGCTACTGCACTGAAGCTGTTTATCAGGTTTAGGAGTTCTTTGGTGGAATTTTAGGTTCACTTATATATATTATATCATCTGCAAAGAGTGATATTTTTACTTATTTCTTTCCAATTTGTATCCCCTTGACCTCTTTTTGTTGTCTAATTGCTCTGTCTAGGACTTCAAGTAGTATATTGAATAGGTAGGGAGAAAGTGGGCAGCCTTGTCTAGTCCCTGATTTTAGTGGGATTGCTTCAAGTTTCTCTCTATTTAGTTTTGCGTTGGCTACTGGTTTGTTGTGTATTGCTTTTAATATGTTTAGGTATAGGCCTTGAATTCCTGATCTTTCCAGGACTTTTATCATGAAGGGGTGTTGGATTTTCACAAATGCTTTCTCAGCATCTAATGAAATTATCATGTGTTTTTTGTCCTTGATTTTGATTATATAGTGGATTATGTTGATGGATTTCTGTATATTAACCCATCCCTGCATCCCTGGGATGAAGCCTACTTGATCATGATGGATGNTTGTTTTGATGTCTTCTTGGATTTGGTTTGCAATAATTTTATTGAATGAGNTAACCTGGACCCAAAAGTATATGCATGGTTTGTACTCACTTATAAGTGCATATTAGCTATAATATACAGGCTACTCATACGACACTCCACAGACCCAAAGAAATTAATAAGGATAAATTATTCTAGGGTCCCAAGCCAGGACCCTAGTATCTCACTCTAAAATAATCATAGGAGGCAAACAGAGGGAACAAGCTGGGTGGAAGAGAGAATGGAGAGAGAAAGAGGGAGTTCAGGATCAAGTGTGGGAATATCAGGANAGATGNNCAGATGACCATGAGAATGAAATTAAAATCTGTAACTGACTAGGGTAGGGAGGAGGCAGTCATCTCTAGGACATGACAGAGACCTGGGATAAGGAAGGCTCCCAAGAATCAATTGGGATGATTGTACCTGTGGCTCACAGCACAGGGGATATAGAATCAGAAACATTTCTTACCAGGCAACTCACAACCACTATACTCCCTTAAGATCCAGAGATGGCCTCAGGAACCAAGGAACATTACATTCACATGACAAAGATGAGAGCAGAAAGCAGCACCTAGAATTTGAAGCTTCCTAAACTGAGATGCATTGATGCCAGTCTAGAAGCAAAATTGATAACATCCAGGAAATTTGACCCTACTAAAGCCCAACAACTTTACCCCAATATGATGACCTGAGGACTGCAATATAGGTAAAGCAGAAGACAAGGATTTAAAAATAGTCTTTACGAATATGTTAGAGATCCTTAAAGAATATATGTATGAATACATTAAAGAAATCTATGAATATACAGACAGTGAGATGAAATGAAGAAAACAGATCAAAACTTGTAAAGTGGAAATATAATCAATAAAGAAAATAAAAATTGAGGGGAAAAACAGAAGGAAAAAAATCTAGGAACTTGAACCTGAACTTCAGAGACAAGACTCACCAACAGAATTCAAGAAATAAAAGAATCTGAGTCATGGAAGGCAATAGAGAGAGAAAAAAATGGTTATATCAGTCAATGAACATGTCACATCTTAAAATTTCCAGCAACAAAACATCCTGGACACCTGGAACACCAAATCTACAAATAATAGGAGTAGAGAAGTGAAAATAAACCCAGGTCAAAAGCAAAAATTGTTTTTAACAAAATCATAGAAGAAAATTTTCATAAGCAAAGACAGAGGTACCAAGCAAGTTTCAAGAAGCATACTGAGTACCAAATAGATGGACCAAAAAAGAAATTCCCCTTGACAGATATTAATGAAAGCACTAAATGTACAGAACAATTCAAGGACATTAAGAACTGCAAGGAAAATATAAACAAATAACATATGAGGGCAGGCCTATTAGAATAACACCTGAGTTTTCAATGGAAACTCAAAAAGCCAGAAAACCTTGTTCAGATGTTCTCAGTACTCTGAGATAACAGAGATATCAGCCAGACTACTATACACACAAAACCTTTCACCTTCAGTAGATGGAAAAAAAGACACTGGGCCTCTGAACAAGCAAAATACACCAGCTTACATGGGACCATCAATATACATACAGAAGAGGATTGTTGGGTCTGTATTAATTCAGAGATGATGTACCTAACCTCCAAGAGACTAGAGGGGAGTTTAGAGGTCAGGTGGCATGGGGGACGGGGACATCCATGTGAAGACAGAGGGTTGGAGATGAAGTATTGGCTGTGAAGCAGTAGGAGGGTGGATGGGAGGGTGACAGAATATGGAGTGTATAATTAATAGGCAAACAGATAGATAGATAGAAAGATTGATAGATAGATAGATAGATAGATAGATAGATAGATAGATAGATAGATAGATAGATAGATAGATAGATAGAAAATAATGTTAGCCAGCTCCAATAGAATGTTTTCCTTCATAAGAGTTGCAGTAGTTATGGTGTCTCTTCACAGCAATAGAAACCCTAACTAAGACAATCACTCCTAATGATATTCTGCTGTATTGATTGTCCCTTTCAGGAATCATCAGAGAAGCATCCTCCTGCAGCAAATGGGAACAGATGCAGAGACTTACAGCAGCCCCTTATGTGGAGAGAGAGTCCTTGGAACACACAGTTTTAATCAAATCTATTGCCCCCAGAGTTCAGGGAATCCTTGGAAGAGGAGGTAGAAAGAATACAAAAGACAGAACAGATGGAGAACACCAGTAAAGGAAGGCAGTCTGAATAAATTTGGCAAGGCTCATATAAACTCACAGAGACTGAAACAGCAAGGACAGGACTGACACATGTGTGCCACAGGTTCTCTATGTATGTATTATACTTTTCAGATAAATATTTTTATGGGACTCCTGAGTGTGTGAATAAAAGGATATCTGATTCTGGTGCCTGCATATGGGGCTCTTTTGGTTCTGTTAGGTTGCCTTTCCCAATCTAATGTGATAGCTTTTCTTTTATCAGATTATATTTTCTTTTGCAATGTTTTGTTGTTATATCTTAAAAGTCTGTTCTTTTCTAATTTAACTTTATTTTTCTTGAGGATGTAAACACTGAGTGTGTTTTGGGAGATTATACCTTGCCCATAACTAAAAATATTTTAGCTGGATTCCATGCTATGCAATAACATGATCATCAGAGTATGTAGGTAAGAATGATTTCTGAACATGTGGTGAGAATATTTTTGGTGTTTTTTTTTTTCTTTTTTGCTATCTTAGCAGAACCAAAGTTCATCACAAGAGTGAAGGACACTGATAGACTTGAAGAGACCTCATTATTCACCTAACCCATGTAAAATTTTATAACATAAAACATAGTGTTTGAGCAGAGATTTCAAACCAGTATTCACAGGAAAATGCAGCTCCTGCACTAAATATTTCTACAGTAGATGATTGACTGTCAGGAAGATGGAAAGTTTGTTGCATGTTTAAAAATGCCCAATTATCTTGGGTTATGTTTGGTACATATTCTAACTATATTTTTTATGACTACTTTGTGAATTTCTTTGGAAAACATAAAGAGAACTCTATCTCATATCACAGAGGATAATTCATGTAGATGCATGTCTCATATGCAAATCTGGCAAAAAATTAAAAATATATTAAAATTTAACTTAAATACAATTTAAAACCTTGTAAATTATATATCTATTTTTTCTATGAAAATTTACAGTAACGAAATAGTATTCAGTGAAAAACTGATAGAATAAAGTACATGTGAAAAGAATAAAAAGAAAGTAGAAATAATTAAACACACACACACACAGACACATACACACACACACACACACACACACACGCACACAACCAAACACAAACAACTAAAAAAAGTTCTAATGGGCATCTGTGGTTGTCTGAATGGGTTTGTCCCCATAGACTCATGTTTTTAAATGTTTGGCTCATAGAGAGTGGCACTATTTGTAGGTTTGGCCTTATTGGAGTATGTGAGACCCTGTTTGAAGTACTATGCCACTATGGAGATAAAATTTGATGTCTCTAGATAAGGTCAACCTACACACAGTATGGGAGATAGATTTCTCTGACTGCCTTCAAATCAAGATGTAATACTCTTATGTCCGTCTCAAACACAATGTCTGGCTGACTACTACCATTCTTCCTGACATGATAATAATGGAGTAAATATCTGAAACTGTGAGGTAGTCCCAATTAAACATTAACATTTGCACCTTTTTAGCAATGGAAACACCAACTAAAAATAGAAGTTAGCATCAGTGATAGGCACGGATGTTTTTGTTTGAAGGAATGTGAATTTGAGGACTTTTAGATTCGGAAAGCAGTAGAATGTTTAAGTGTTGATTAATGGGTCATACTAGTAGAAGCATGGAGGACAGTGTTGAAGAGGGTGATTCCAACTATGGGAATCAGGATCAAGAGGTTTCAGAGGGAAAGAACTTTAATCTGTCGCCAAGAGTTCAGTCTGCTGATATGTTGGTGAAGAATGTGGCTGCTTTTTGCCCTTGTGTGAAGAGTCTGCCTGATGCTAAGGTGAATAGATTTATATTAATTTCATTGTCATGGGAAAACTCAAAATAACATAGTTTAGATTCTGTACTAAACATCATATTTATGAAGACCATTTAGATCAATGGTATCAAGCTTAGGAAGGAAAAATGTAAAATATGTGGTATGTATATCAAATGGTTACCTGAAAGTGGAAGGGAGCAAAATCCTGTGTTTAAGGATATTAAATAGAATGGAGAGAGTACGGATCTCAAGAAAAGTTCCCACCCATGTGTGCTTATTGTTTTTGCATTGACAGTTTTATAAGTTATGTTTATCCCATGTTATGATTATCATAAGGTGGTTATTGTTTTCATTTGGCCATAAGGAATATAATTATGTGTCAAATTGACAAGGGATGGATTGTGTATCTATTCTTGGTGGACAGTTTGACTCTTATCCAGAGTGAACTACAGTCTAGAACATAAACATATCTGCTGATAAAGAATCAAAGAAAGGACCAGGTATGGTGGTGCATGCTTTTAATCGCAATAAGAAAGCAGATATGTGAGTTCAAGGTCTTGCCTGGCACATATCAAGTTCTAGGACAGCAAGTCTTAAGCAGTAAAGAAATTATGAAAATAAAATTCTGGTGGTGATGTAATATAATAAGTGTGCCATGTTCTAGCTATAGCAAAAAACAGAATTTAGCAGATGTAAACACATGGCTTTTCTTCAAGAATAGAAGGGGGCAATTGATGTTGGTTAGCTAAAATTAAGAAATTACCAGTGATTAAGAAGATACCAGCATCACATCAGTGAAATCTTATGGAAAGTGTTTTCTGAGACCATAAAGAAGCTATGTTCCAAAGACAGGTCTCATGCAAGTAGGTGGACTTTGTAATATGTAATAATTACACAGGTGGTACTGGTTTTAAAGACACAATGGGGTATTGGAGAGTAATTGAAACTTGGTACTATAAGAGAACAGAAAAGGCCATTTCTGAAGATACACACTCAGTGGCAGTGGAAGCCCAAGACAGAATGAGTCATACCAAGTAGTTGAGGCTTGGCACCAAAAAGAAATCTTATGAGAATATATTGATAAAGTGCAAACTATTTTCAGAAGAATATCCCAGCATACTGGAGATGTCAGTACCATGGAATGACTACTAAGAACATCAGCAGCAGAGGAGTGATGTCAGCCAGAGTCTAGAGTGCTACAGAGGACAGAGCTGGAAGAAGTGACCCAATACCTATGGCACAATCCAGAACATTACGTTTCAAACCTAGTTATTAGAACAAGAAGATGTGAAGTTTAAGTTCCCTTGGAGACCCCAAGATTGTAGAGATGACAGAGTAATGGAATATCTACTGAAGAAAGTGGCTAACACTATGTAGAACCAGCTCAAGGGAAAGATTTGTATTGCAGTCGACAAGGTTGAAAGAAGTTGGATATCAAACATAAAAATGCTGAGTTTGGACTTGGCCTAGCTCTTTTTTTGTTGGCCTTGTTTTGATCCAATATTTCCTCAACATGACATTTAGAAAGGGTAATGTTTATCCAGTGATAATGGAAGTCTATGATCTGCTTTTTGATTTTGATTTTATAGGCATCCACACTTAAGTGATTGGAAGAATCTCAAAAGAGACATTGAACTTTGGATTTTAAACATCGTTGAGACTGTGATAAACTATGCGGACCTTTGAAGTTGGACTAAATGTATATTGCATTTTGTTATAGCTACAAACCTATGGTGGCCATGCTGTAGAACATGGTGGTTTGAGTAGGTTTGGTCCCACAGACTCATGTGTCAGAGTGCTTGGCCTATATGGAGTGGCACTATTAGGAGGTGTGGCCTTGTTGGAGTAGATGTGTCCTTGCCAGATAAAGTGGAGTACTGTGAAGGTAGAATTTATGGTCCCATATATAAACTTAAGTGATACACAGTACAGAAATTATTGTCCTTCTGGCCATCTTCAAATCAAGATATAGAACTCTTGGCTCTTCTAGTGACATTTCTGCCTCAAAGTTTCCATAATTCTGATCATGAATACAAAGGGTTAAAACACTAAAACTGTAAGCCAGCCACAGTTAAATATTAGCCTTTATAAGATATGCCTTGGTCATGGTTTTTCTTCACAGCAATGGACACTCTAAGACAACACATTTTATCAAAGCTTTANGGAAANAGTGCCATGAAGATTTCTGANTTAAAGGACAATTTACAGAGCAAGTTGTAGGACATTCATTTTAGTCAATGAAAGAGTTCAAAAATAGGAAGCTGGTGATAATATAGTACAAAGAGGAGCCATATTCCAGCTCCAGCACAGCAAGCAGTAGAACATGGCACCATAAAGAAGTNTATGAGAAGCTACTGGTCAATCCTAGTTGCAACAGAAAACTTTACCCATTCGTGCCAATGTTGTATTTGTCACTCGCAAAAGGTACAGATCCAAAGTATCATAAATCAAACTACAGATTTTTCCTAAAATATAGCTATATCCACAGTATAAACTATAAATGGATTTAAACTGTAGAAAAACAATAGCCCTACTCTACTGAATATTCTACCAAATTTATAACTGATGACAGGTGAAGACCCTTTGCCCACAGCTGACTAGTTCNTCCTATAACAACTAAGATATTTCAAAAAGGCTAAACCAATGTACATAACTATTCGCCATGACTCACCAAGAAAACTCTGAGTTGTGTGAAGTTGAGAGTTAAAGTTATCTGTCTGTCTGTCTGTCTGTCTGACTGACTCACTGACTGCCTGTCTGCCTGTCTTTCTGATTACCTATCTACCTATATGTCTGTCTCTATGTTAACTATATATTCATATGCCATCTGTAATCCTATAATTTAATCAGTAAATATGTTCAACATTTCTATCTATCTATCTATCTATCTATCTATCTATCTATCTATCTATCTATCTATCTAATCTATCTATCTATCTATCTATCAATCACATAAGCACCTAGAAACCATCTATCTACATACCTTCTAGTATCTATATATCATCCATTATTTATCTTTTATTTATATATATGGCAACACTATGTTATTCGACAGTTATGGTGCTTAATTCTGGGGAATAGTAATTCTCTCTCTGTGTCTCTGTCTCTGTCTCTCTCTCTCTCTCTCTCCCTCTCTCTCTCTGCCTGATCAGTCAACAGTTGGTCATCATTCTTCATATAAGATTCTTGTGAAATTGAAATTTTTCCCATGTGAGTTGAAATGTTATCGAAGGACTATCTTATAGTTTTTATAAGATTTTATTTAGGCAATCAAATTGTTGAAATTTCAAAAGTTCATTAAAGTGTAGAATTTCACTGTCATATGTAGCAGATGTAATCTCAGAGCAGATGCTCTGGTCGTCTGTCTCCATCACCTTATTGCTCTCTTTTCTGTGGATTTTCCAGACCTTTTGCAGTAATGATTGTGCTTGCTCATTGGCATTGCTGTTAAGTAGGACAATAGACTCTTTATCTCCCTTGAACCCTTACATAGACATAGCACCTTAGGATACTATAGTAGGTGGTTCTGATGGAAAAATCTTCTGATTTAGTTGCTGCTCAATAACTCATTGCAGTGTGTGTGTGTGTGTGTGTGTGTGTGTGTGTATATATATACATATATATATATATATATGTATATATATACGTATACGTATACGTATACGTATATATATACATATATACATATATATATATATACATACATATTTTTGTTTGTTTGCTTGGTTTGGTTTGGCTTTTTGTTTTTTGTTTGTTTGTTTGTTTGTTTGTTTGTTTTGAGACAGGGTTTCTCTGTCTAGCCCTGGCTGTCCTGGAACTCCCTCTGTAGACTAGGCTGGCCTCAAACTCAGAAATCCACCTGCTTCTGCCTCCCTCCAGCTGTTCTTTTATTGTTTGAATAGTTTTTGCCATTTTGGCATTTTTGCCTTTCCAGATGAATTTCAAAATTGCTCTTTACATAACTTTGAAGGATTGTGTTGGAATTTTGATTGGGATTGCAATGAATCTACAGATTGCCTTTAGTAGGATGGCCATTTTTAATACATTAATTCTGCCAATCCATGAGCATGGCATATCTCTCCATCTTCTGATATCTTCAATTTCTTCTTTCAGAGATTTAAAGTTATTGTCATAAAGGTCTTTCACTAGTTTAGCTAGAGTTACCCTAAGACATTTTATATTATTTGTGACTATTGTGAAGGATGTTCTTTCCCTAATTTCTTTCTCAACCTGTTTATCATTTAGACAAAGTAAGGCTACTAAATTATTTGAGTTTATTTTATATCTGGCCACGTTGTTGAAATTATTTATCAGCTGGATAAGTTTTCTGGCAGAATTTTTGGCATTGCTTATGTATACTATCATATAATCTGCAAATAGTGATATCTTTATTTCTTCTTTGTCAATTTCTATCACCTCAATCTCTTCCTGTTATTGTATTGTTGAGCTAGCACTTTGAGTACTTGAATAGATATGGGGAGAATGGTCATCCTTGTCCTGTCCCCGATTTTAGTGGGATTGCTTCAATATATCTCCATGTGGAGCAATGGCTACGCACAGACAGCCTGGTTTCCAGTTAAGGCTAGATCTTGAACCCTGGGAGAACCCGATGGGTGGTAATTCCCCCCTACATGGGATGGAAGGCATTCAACCATGTCTCTGGGACCCCTGGCTCCAGTTGAAGTTCCAACTCCCACAACCCCTACAGGAGAGGTGTGGCTATCAGCCACATAGGAACAGCACCAAACCTTGCCACATGCAAATTAGGTTTCTCCCAAACTCCCAGTCCAAGCCAATGAGAGGTGCCTGCAGACAAACCCTGAATCACCACCAGAACTGTATATAAATCCATGCAGGGAATTAAAGATATGTGAGAACTATTCCTTCTTCTGAGTCTTTTGCTCCATGAGCTGTATGTAACACTTGGGAAGAGATCTTCTCTCCCGAAGAGCCACCGGAGGTCCTGCCACACTACTCAATGGATTGTTGGCTTTTAGTTGGCCCAGCCTGATCCAACTCAGTTCAGAGAGGCTTGGAGTTACTGAGTGACCTGGAAGGCATGACAGGGACTTCATCTCCGTACATGCACTCACTTCCCTTCGCTGGAACCTTCCCACCTGGACTGGACAGAGATCTCCGTGGAAAACCTCTGATACCCAGGCCCACATCTCCATTTAATTTGATATTGGCTGTTAGTTTACATGAAATTGCTTTTATTATGTTTAGGAATGGGCCTTGAAGTTCTGTTCTCTCCAATACTTTTAACGTGAAGGGGTGTTGTGTTTTATCAAGTGCCTTTTCTGCATCTAAATTGATGCTCACATGAATTTTTCTTTGAGTTTGTTTATTTAGTGGATTATGTTAATGGATTTTCATATATTAAATTAAGCTGCTTCCCTGGGATGAAACTTAAATGATTGTGGTTAATGATGGTTTTGATGTGTTCTTGGATTATGTTTGCAAGAATTTTATTGAGTATTTTTCCATCAATATTCATAAGCAAGATTGGTCTGAAGTTATATTTATGTTTGTGTCCTTGTGTGGTTTAGGTATCAGAGTAATTGTAGCTTCATAGAACGAAGGTAGTGTTCCTTCTCTTTCTACTTTATGGAATAGTTTGAGGAAAATTTATATCAGGTCTTCTTTGATGATATGGTAGAATTCTGCCCTAAATGCATCAGGGAGGATTTTTTGGGGGCTGGGAAGTTTTTAATGACTTCCTTTATTTCCTTGTGTGATATAGATCTGTTTCCCTGCTCTTGAATTAACTTTATTATGTGGGATCTGTTAGAAAGCCATGTATTTCATCTTGATTTTCCAGTTATGTTGAGAATATACTTTTATAGTATGATTTAAAGAATTTTTTAATTTCTACCATGTCTGTTCTTATATCTCCCTTTTCATTTCTGATTTTGCTAATTTGGTTACTGTTTCTCTGTCCTTTAGTTAGTTTGGCTAGGGGTTTATCTATCTTGTTGATTCTCTAAAGAACCAGCTTCTGGTGTTGTTGTTTCTTTGTATTGTTTGCTTTGTTTCTATTTCTTTCATTTTTGGCCCTGAGTTTAACTATTTCCTTGCTTTTACTCCTCTTCGATCACTTTGCTTCTTTTTGTTCTAGAGCTCTCATGTGTGTTGCTAAGTTGTTAGAGTAAGATCTCTATCTCTCTAGTTTTTTTTTACCAGGGCAATTAGTGCAATGGATTATCCTCATAGCACCACTTTCATTGTGTCCCATAAGTTTGGGTATGGTTTGTTAACATTTTCATTAAATTCTAGAAAGTGTTTCGTTTCTTTCTTTATTTCTTCCCTGACCAAGTTATCATTGAATAAAGAGTTATTCACTTTCCTTGTCTATGTGGGCTTTCTGTAGTCTTTGATGTTTCTGAACACCAGTCTTAGGGCATGGCTATCTGATAGGATGCATGGTATTATTTTAATCTTCTTGTAATGTTTAAAAATCCTCTCATCACATAATAATCAAAACACTAAATGCACAGAGCAAAGAAAGAATATTAAAAGCTGAAAGGAATTAAGGCCAAGTAACATACAAAGATAGACCTAACGGAATTATACCAGACTTCTCAACAGAGGCTATGAAATCCAGAAAAGCCTGATCAGAGGGGATGCAGACTCTAGGAAAACACAAATGTCATCCCAGGCTACTATACCCAGCAAAACTCTCAATCAACATAGGTGAGGAAACCAAAATATTCCAGGACAAAACCAAATTCAAACAGTATCTATCTTCCATACCAGCCATACAGAGGATCCTAGAAAGAAACTTCCAACACAAGGAGGGTACCTGCACCAAAGAAAGGATAAGATATTAAGCATCTCGAAACAAAGCCAAAAGGAAAAACACATACATGAGGCCACCTACATAAACAAATATATCAGGAACCAACAGTCATCTCTTTTTAATATCTCTGAAATGGACTCAACTAACCCATAAAATGACTTAAGCTAACAAACTGGAAATGCAAACAAGATCCAGAATTTTGTTGCATATAAGAAACACATCACAATAACAAAGACAGACACCATCTCAGATTTAAAAGATGGAATAAGTTCTTCCAAGCAAATGGCCCCAGGAAACAAGCAGGAGTTGACACACTAATATCCAAAAATTAGATTTTCAATCAAAAGTTATCAAGAGTAATGAAGAAGGACACTTCATCAAGGGGAAAATCAACCAAGAGAAAGTCTCAATTCTGAACATCTATAGTCCAAGTATAAGAGCAACCACATTCATAAAAGAAACTTTATTAAAGCTCAAAATACTCATTGAACCCCACACAATAATAGTGGGAGATTTCAGCACTCTACCCACACCAATTGACAGGACATTGAAACAAAAAATAAACAGAAACACAGTGAAACTAAGAGAGGTTATGAAAAAAATGGATTTAACAGATATCTGCAGAACATTTCACCCTAAAACAAAAGAATACACTTTCCTCAAACTACTTCACTGTACATTCTCCAAGATCGACCATGTAATTGGTCACAAAACAACCCTCAATCGAAATCATTTTCTACTTCTATCTCTTATATGATTGTGCTTTTTTTTCCCCTTTGTAATAATTGAATGGTGTGATAAACTGATCAGTTCCCTGGGTTGAAGTAAATTTGCCACTATCAAATGAATGAATGAAGCCGACTGGAATACAAAACATCATATTCATGTTTTATTGAATTTGGCTTGCAAGTACACTATGAAGAATTTTTTCACATATTTTTATCAATGAAATTAAGCTATACTTTCCTATTTGACTATGTCTGAATCTAGTTTTGGTTTCAGAATACTACCATGTCCCAGGTTACGTTTGGAAGTAAACTTTCCTTTTTATTTTGTGGAATATTTTGAAAAATGATGGGAATAGAACATTAAAAAAATTGTAAATTGAATAGAATTCAGCACTGAATTCTGGCCTTAGGATTTACTTCATACATGGAATGGAAAGTCAATCACAATGCATGTAACAGATATGTTCAGAAGACTTCTATTTTTCTATCTTAAAGTTTCATAAAACATGCATTTTGAAATGTGAATTTTTCTCAGGTTCTCCATCTTTTTAGACTATGAACACTTTTAATAGCCTTTGGTATAACTTCTTGCCTTCTGCTACTGTATACATGTGTCAAGTTCTTGGTGCTTTACTAGAAAACCATCATTATTTTTTAATCTGATAAACCTACATAATATCAGACAATCTTACACAGTGTAATTAAGTCAGTACTAAATAGACAACAGCAATTTAAGTGAATTAATTCATGATTTCTACAAGTCATTCAGATCTCAGGGTACTTATACTATGCCTACATAGCTGATAATATGAAAGAGAAGAAAATTGAATAAGAAGCTCTAGTTCCCAATTCTGTCTCTTTGGAAGATATTTCATGATGTTTATGAGAAAAAAAATTGTATCAAAAATTTCAACAATAAGGTAAGGCATGCAAATGAACATTGGGGAAGTACACAGCTTACATGTGTTTAATAATGATAGAAACACATATCAAGAACTATTGAATAAATATAAAAAATTTTCCACATATCTATAACGCTGATTGCCCACATAAATACAAGTCTCAAATAAAAATTCAAATTACACTTGAAAATGAGACAATTCTTATAGGGTCACCCTGCTTCTCAGCTTCTTGCAGCTTTTCCCTGCTTCAACAATAGGGGTCAGAAGCTTCTGACCATTGGTTTGGTGCAAGTAACTGCATCTAACTTTTTCATCTCTTTGTTGGGTCTTCTGGAGAGCAGTCAAGATATTGTGAGCACACTATAGCATCAGAAGTGGTGTCAAGCACTAGTGCAGCCCCTTGAGAGCTTAATAACAATTTGGGCCTGCCCAAGGACTTCCTTTTCCTCCAGCTATTCTCCATTTTTGTTCCTGCAGTTCTTTTAGACAGGTACAATTCTAGGTCCATAACAATAGTGGGAGCTTTGAGTACTTTGAACTTTAGGAGGGTTCTTTTTGTTTGTTTTTTTTTTTTTTTTTTTTTTTTTTTTTTTTTTTTTTACTGAATGTGTGGTCTACAAGTTTCATATCCCCACTGTAAGGCATTTCATCTTAGGTCAGTCCCTTTGAGTCAGGAGAGTCTCATCTTCCAGGTCTCTGGTACATTTTAGAGGATCGCCTTCTCCAGCCTCCTACCTCATGAGCTTGTCTGCTTTCACTCTCTCTGCTGGCCTACAGGGCTTCAGTCCTGTTTTCTCTGCCCAATTCCTGATCATGTTCCCCTCTTCCCCTTTCTTTCCCCTTTACCACCCACACTCCTCCCTCTCCCATCCTGTGATTTCTTTCTTATCCATATCATATGGGATTGAGGCATACTCACTGGGGGCCTTCAGCTTGTCAACATTCTTGAGTTCTGGGAATTGTAGCCTGAGTATTTTGTGATTGTATGGCTAATATCAATTTATTAGTGAATACATGCCATACATGTCCTTTTAGATCTCAGTTATCTCACTCAGAATGATAACTAGTTGCATTCATTTGCCTGCAAATCTCATGATGTAGTTGATCTAAATAGCTGAATGTTATTCCATTATGTAAACAGACCAAATTTTCTCTATCCAGCAGTCTCAACTACACTGAATCCCTGAAATCTCTCAGACACTGAGCCACTAACCAGGTAGCATACACTAGTTGATATGAAGCCCCCTACACATATACAGCAGAGGGTTGCAGGGCCTGGACTCAGTAAAAGATATACCTATCAGTCAAAAAAATGGTGGCCCCAGGGAGTGAAAAGGTCTTCTGGGGTGGGAATTGGGGGTTGGGGACATGCTCTTGGAGATTGGGGGTAAGGGTTGAAAAAGGCAGAAGAATCAGAAGGAGTACTAGGAGGGGGTTAAAATCTGGACTGTAAAAAATATTAATTAAAAAATGGAAGAAAATAGACAAAAATAAGAAAGAAAAGGAGACAATTCAGCTAATGCAAATGTGGTAGTTGAGATAAGAATGGAACCTGATATGTTCATATTCTTGAATGCTTAATCAACAGATATTAGAATTTTTATTAGATTAGGAGTAGCAATATATATATATATATATATATATATATATATATATATATATATATATATATATATATATATATCTTTGTAAAAATGAGTGTTTTAATGAGGGTCATGCCAGACTTGACACTCTCTGTCTCACTCTCTCTGTCTGTTTCTGTTTGTCTCTATGTTTCGGTCTGTCTGTCTGTCTGTGTCCCACTCTCTCTGTCTCACTCTCCCACTTGTACACTCACACTGTTTATCACAATGTATCTCTAAGCCTCTCAGATATTATATCAGCTCCATGTCTCCTACTATGTTCCCCTGCCCCTCGAGTTCCTATCTGCTATCCAGGTTCCTCACACACTCTGCCCTCTGGATGCCTCTACTGCCCTAGTGGGATCGAAGCATCCTTACTTGGGCCTTGTGGCATGTTAATCTTTATGAGTTCCAAGGGTTGTATCCTTGGTATTCTGTGATTATTATTATTTTTTGCTAATATCTACTTATTAATGAATAAATACCATGCATGTTGTTTTGGGTCTGAGATACCTCAATCAGGATGATATTTTCAAGTTCCATCTTTTTGTATTCAAAACTAATGATGTCCTTTTCCTTAACAGCTGTATACTTTTATATTGTGTAAATGAACTACATTTTCCGTTCTATGTTGTGGTATATCTGGGTTGTTTCCAGATTCTGGCTGTGACAAATAAGGCCATTAAGAACATAGTGGAGCATGTGGCCTTGTGGCATGATGAGGCATCATTTGGGTATATACCCTGGAGTGGTATAGTTCGGTCTTTAGGTCGATCTATATCCCATTTTCAGAGTAACCTCCAGATTGATTTCAAATTGGTTGTACTATTCTTCAATCCCACCAGCTTGGGTTTTTGGTTTGATTGATTTTTGTTTTTTGTGTCCCCACCACAGCAGTATAAAGCTTTGAACTAAACATCTAGGGAGGTTCTTCAATGGTTCTTCATCTTTTCAGTAGAGTGGTGGATCACACACTACTTTGTCATAAAAAGCCATTTATTAATAATTCATCTTTATATTCCATAGTCTGTAGATCTCTGAGTTTTCCGAAAACCATTTATGATTCAGACTTCAGCATATCTGATTTGCTTGTCTTTAGCTCTCTAATATTTACTTAACTTGGAAAGCATCCAAGGAAGCTAAATGAACCTAGTTTTTGTAATTAACTAAACTAATAGTTAACACAAGAAAGTTTTATTCATTAATTACTACATTGCATTTCAAATTTATCCAGAATAATTTCTAAAGACTCTTTCAAAAGAACTAGAATTTAACATATATTTTTAAGAATCAGGTTGATATGATATTTTTTTAAAAGCCATTAAATGTGTATACATAATTTATTGTAACAAAATAAAACCTTAAAATTCATCACTATAGAAAATCCATAGTATATAAAAATATTTGTTTTTTATACACTTTGGCGTAAAAGTAGACTCAATAATCTAACCTTTAACAAATCATTCTTATATCCCTGCTTTTCTTTTTCATGTCCCCTTTCTTCTACTGTTAGATAGGAGAGAAAGAAGGAAAGATGAAAGAGAAAGAAAGATAGAAAGATATCCTGGAATATATTCCCTTACTTTGCTTACCCTCTGACATGTCTATTACCAATTCCTCCATTAAAAGACCAAAATCTACTCATCACACTTTTTGGGAATGGAGCATCATTCTCTTGAAATTGTTTCCTGCTGTCAGATTGTGTATGGGTGTTTGGGTATGGGCATAAGTTTCTTTTGGGAGACCCAAATTAAATTGGCATGTTGGCCAGACATAGAAAGCTGTTTCTAGCATTTGTTTTCCAGGCTTTATGTGGTGAGAAGGTTCAGAGATTTAAAAAGTCACAGTCTGAGAGGCAGGAACATCTGGATCAGCAACTTTGAAGCTGTACTGGATGCAAATTTTGAAGAATCAGCTAATATAAGCAACTGAGGTTGAGTGAGTCAGAATAAATATATGTCAGCATCTCAGCATCCGCTTAGCATCCCCAAGGATGAAACTTGTCAGGGCCTATTTAACTTCATTGATATCTCTAAACATGTAAATGGTCATAGATAATATTCTTTTCTGCATTAGCACATCTATGGAATGTGCAGTATGCCAAATCACATAATGATAATTCTCTACTCATTTTTAGGTGTATGTAAGGCATCTGTCTTCTTTTTATAAGTTAGTTTGGACTATAGAAACCATCATATAATCTACTGTGTGAAACAATTCTAACTTTTTATGCAATACCTGTATTTTTAATTCAGTTTATTGCAAATCAATGGGTTGCCACCATAATTTCTCAAGTCTTTTTGGATTTTTTTCATGAGGATTGAGAATTTTTTTGTTGTCGTTGTAAGTTCTACATTGTTCTTTGTTTGGTTTTTTGTTTTTGTTTTTGTTGTTTTTTTTAATATTCTTCAGGTTCATTTCCTCTTGTTTTCTTATATGGTTTCAATCAAGCATTTAATATTTTAGTCTTCTCTTTTTCTAAGTCTGTTTCATCCTCTTTACCTTAAAGAGTATATATAAAATTATAATCATTACTGAACATATAATTTGTTTATGTTGACAGTAAAAGTAAAAAGAGATGGGGTCCTAATNCNTTCTTTCATGGTGTTTTCCACTTTTTAATATGGAAAATATTTCCCTTTTTAGTTTTTTTTAACTCATCTTCCTGTGGAGACTAGTTTTCTCTCTACTTACTTTGGAGACTTTATGTGCTGATATTTTTCATTAGTATTTTCTTTATTTACATTTTAAATGTTATCCCCTTTCCTAATTTTCCCTCAGAAAATCCTCTATCCCCTTCCCCCTCCCCCTCTCCCTGCTCCCCAACCCACCCACTCCCTTTCCTGGTCCTGGCATTATCCTATACTGGGACATTAAACCTTCATAGGACCTAGGGCCTCTCCTTCCATTGATGACTGACTAGGCCATTCCCTGCTACACATACAGCTGAAGCCATAAGTTCCACAATGTGTTTTCTTTGATTGTTGGTTTAGTTCCAAGGAGCAATGGGGGTACTAGTTACTTCATATTAATGTTCCTCCTATAGGGCTTCAGACCACTTCAGCTCGTTATATGCTTATATTTAAAGTCCATATTTGTATGACTGTGTATGTTCTGTTTTTATAGCCTACATATTCCTTTTTAAACATACTTTTTTCCTACTAAGAATTTCTATATGCATACATTTATATGTCAGTGTTTTCTAACATTAATGTCTATTTATATTTCATTTTTTTTCTAAACTCTTTTCCATTTATGCATGACTTTTTCTTTTTGACTGATTTAGTTTTCTTGTAAGGACTTTATTTAATTAATTTTTAATTGTTTACAGCTGTCTTTGATGTTTTATACACACACTCTCTCTTTTCTTTCCCATTTAAGCATAACTCAAAACATCTTGCTTCATCAGCAGTGCATTTGAATTTGGATTATTCTGAATCTCTCTGTGTCCCTTTGTGGTTCAAATTAAACATCTCATTGTGATTAGCCCCAGCCTGATACATTAGTTCAATGAGGAGCAGCTATTCTCTCACACAGTGAGCTGTTTTCTGAGAAGACATTCCTAGGAGATGTAAAGAGTTTGGAAACTATTTTTCTGGTTGTGAGAGTGGAACCTCATGTTAGAATACACTGCTTGGCAACATACATATATGCCCCATGTAGGGATGATTCCACTGTTTTGGGTCATGGTGTTGTGCACTGTGTTTTCACCCTTCTTGATTCTAAAAGGCCAAGTGTACACTGTGATTTCATGGAGCTAGGGGAAGTTCTAAATGGAAGTTCTACCTGCAGTAGCACATCCTTACCCCAGGTGTAGTCAGGTCAAACAAGTAGTCTTACCTCAAGGGACAGGGCACCCAGGCCAGAGAAGGACCTGTGCCAAGACTCAGCATGTATCTGAGACACTATCTACTGCCCCATGAATGCAAGTGTACTCTGAGATATTGTCATGGTTACAAGCCTTGAATCCATCATTCCCTATCCAGTGCTAGGTTTAATGATACTGTAATGGTATTGCCTGATATTTTTTTTTGATGGACAACTTCATTTCCTTTATTTCCTTTATTTTCTGTATTATACTATAATTATTTCATGGTTTCTTTATCTCTCAAAAAGCTCCCATATGTCTTTTCTTCTGCTTTTTCAATTCATTTGTTCAAATGAATGTGTATGTGTTCCCAAGCAAAGTTTGTTTAAAAATTCTGCTATGAATGTAATAGAACAATATTTCAAAATTTGATGTAACATATATATATATATATATATTTCCTTTACTTGTTTGTTTTTATGAAACAATTATACAATGATTTAAAATAACCCCATGTCAGATATGTACATATGAGAATCTCCCATCAAGTGGATACTGCACACTCTATGTCCTTATAGAGGCCTATTTGAGAGGATCAACAAACTTTAGAACTCATGGACTGTGGCCCACCCAGTAACACAACTTCCTTGAACACATCCCAGAGAGGAAGATCCCTGAGGACTAAGTGTTTGAGGAATTAATGCTGTTATGGAGCATAGCTCTGCTTGCTGTACTCTTAGTCATCACATCCTTCCTAATCTAAGTGTGTGAAAACNCAGAGGGTGTGCCCAGCCACTGACTGGGCAGTATTATTAACTCATTAATGTTGTGGATAGCCCTGGGGCTACTTATATTTNGTGTTAATTCCATTCTCCTGAGAGTGACTATGATCAAGAAATGTGTCAGCACTCAGGTGATTTCCTGTAAACCCACCTTAATCTGTAAAATAAAAGAGAGCTGATGGTTGGGCAGATAAAAAGGAAGTGTAGCAGAAGTCGGGATAGAGAAGAAGGAGAAAATGGAATAGGGAAAGNACGCAGAGGAGGAGAAAGAAGAAAAAAAGCTGAGCAGAAGCACATGGCCTGGAGAAACAGCAAGTTCTAAAGAGTCTCATAGATGTGGAAGGTGGTAGTATAGCAGTGGATCTGCCCAATCTATATGTACAACATATAATCATTTTAACTGTNTTGTGTTTTCTTTGTCAGGGTATATTTGGGAGGAGATTTACAATAACAAAATGGCACCCAATGTATTGATTTGAATTGAACTAACCTGACATAAAAATTCACTATCTCCCCCCCCCCCAAAAAAAAAAAAAAAAAAAAAAAAAAACGAATTGGGCTTGGGAAGTGACCTAGGCTGTAGGCTGTAGCAGTTTGGATTTGAAGCTCACTAGACTGAAGGGGCCTACAGAGAACAACAGAGAGGCATCTATTCCCGAGAGAGCCTTTCTGTATTTGCTTCCCTGTATCCTTCATTCTCAACCTGCCTCCCCCATCTCCATATAGGGAAACAGACAACTCAGATCTTTCTACACTCAGGTTCTCCCTGTGAATAAATAATTGCCAGACAAAGTTACAAAGAACTCCAGAGCAGGTAATTCATTTCTTTAGGAGAGAGAACTATAACCTTTTGATACTTGAAGAAGGTATTAAGGTATATTGCCCCACCAGCACTACCTGTCAGGACTCTCCTTCTAGAACTGGGCAAGTGATCAAGTTGATGATTAATTTCTTGTAGCTGTTATTGCCCTCAGCTTCCAGATTTGATTTAATAAAAATGATGGTTATCAGTACATGTGAACACTGAGGATTTTAAAATAGTAATGACATATATTTTTATATAAAGGTTTAGCTTTTTGATTATTTTAAGATTTACATAAGGTTACTTTTTATGATAAATAATAAAATAATTCATCCAATCATTATTCACCACAAATTGTCACCTATCTTTAAAAAAAAATGGTTGTGAAAATTACATGGCTTTCACACACTTTTTTTAATCTATAAAAAGTGGCTTAGTTATGAATGTGCGTGGGATCTTGGGAATGATTTGTTTTATCCTTCATGTGTAATATATAACTTGTTTTATCAAGTAAACGTATTAGGGATCATACTTTTTAAAACATAACCATTCATTAAAGGAAAATAGAACACAATCACATTGTAACGTTTATGCTACCTGAAAGATTTTGCTGGAATATACAACAGTGGAAGGAAAAATAAAACTTTTTGTAGCTTGTCATGCTTTATTCACTGAATGTGTATGTATCTGTGTGTGAGTATGTGTGGTTATTTTCCCTGTTTAACTTCTTTCTGCCTTCTCTCTTGCCTTTAAAGAGTTCTAGTAGACTCTTGTAGGTCATAGGAATCTCTGGTCCTACTGAATCAAGGCTTTTTCTTTCAGAGGTAGTCTGCTGAGTGATAAATTGATATCTCCATGGCCTTACTTCAGTTTACCCCAACCAGACAAATCTAGACTTTAACAAGCCCCATTAAGATATTTTTGGAAATTTCCTGAAAGAACCCATACAACTGAAAAGCCATTGAAATATATGATATCCTTGGGAGTTTCATATTTTTGTAGATATTAATTTTGAATTACACAAAATATTCCCATTTATGATAGGTTATGGATGTGACTTTGATAACACCAACTGACAAATTCCCCGATTGATGTGCATTGGGTACTTTATGGAAAACACTTTTACAATGTTGAAATCAATTCACTTAATCTTACATAAAACCAGTAACCATATTCCATAAATAACAATAGGGAGTGCAGAAACCCATGAACGACAATTGTGAATACATTTGTAATCAATCAACATATATATTTAATTCCAATGAATCAAGAATACTGACTAATACAATTTGTCTCCTCTTGAGTTCAAGGCTCCTATTTAGGGCACACATCTATGAGATAAGACAAAGATGAAAACATTTAAAATTAATATTGGATTTCTTTCATGTTTTCAGGTAAGCTTTTTATAGTGATGTGATGCAAATTAAGAATCATTTACTCTAATTGCACATCATTTTACAGGAATCAACTTACCTGTTTCATAGACATTTTCAGTATTTTTAGTAGGAATTTGGACAAACTTAGTCACCTTCACATATTCTTCCCACATTTCTTCAGTGATATTTGTTCCAGTTGCTGCATTTCATGGGAAAAAGCAAGAAGAGACAGACACTATATTCACACCAAATAGTCTATATTCATCAAGTCTTCTTATCAGTTGGTAAATGCTACTACTTTACCCCACCATCCCTGCAAGAATGGAGATGCCAGTCATGGAAACATTCTGAATTCAGGTCAGATAGTTTTACAGTGGATAAGATAATAACTCTCCATCCAATATTTCTGAGATGATGATTTAAAATCAGGAATACTGAAATTAGCATTGAATTATTATTGAAATTATTATCCTGTACAATTCAACTTGAATCTCACACATTATGATTATACTTGAAATATGTTAGTAAACATATTTCTGCACCAGTATATCATGAAACTAAAGTAGGGGACACAGTTATATTGCGATTAACAAAAAAAAAAAATTATTTTCTACCATAAAAGATTAACTTACCCATAAAACCACATACACTGACACTAATAGAAAATAGTGGGGAAGAGTCTCAAATAGATAGGCAAAGGGGAAATTTTCCTGAACAGAACACCAATAGCTTATGCTCTAAGATCATGAATCAACAAATGGGCCCTCGTGAAATTGCAAAACTTCTGTAAGGCTAAGGATACTGTCAATAGGACAAAGTGGCAACCAACAGATTGGTAAAATTTCTTTACCAACCCTATATCCAATAGAAGCCTAATATACAATATATACAAANANCTCAAGAATTTAGACTCCAGAGAACCAAATAACCCTATTGAAAATGTAGTGGAGATCTAAAGAAAGAATTCTCAACTGAGGAATACTGAATGCCTGAGAAGCACCTAAAGAAATGTACAACATCATTAGTCATCAGGGAAATGCAAACCAAAACAACCCTGAGATTCTATCTCACAGCAGTCAGAATACCTAAAATCAAAAACTCAGATGACAGCAGATTCTTGCCAGCATGTGGAGAAAGAACACTCCTCCATTGCTGGTGGAATGGCAAACTGGTACAACCCCTGTGGAAATCCAATTCCTCAGGAAATTGTACATAGGACTATCTGATCTGAGGACCCAGCTATACCATTCCTGTCATATACCCAAAAGTAATTCCGTCTTATAGCAAGGACACATGTTCCACTATGTTCATAGCAATCTTATTTATAATAGACAGAAGCTGGAAAGAACCCACATGTCCTTCAAAAAGGAAATGAATAAAGAAAATGTGGTACATTTACACAATGGAGTACTACTTAGATGTTATATACAATGACATCCTGAAATTCTTAGAAAAATGGATGGAATTAGAAAATAACATCCTGCGCAAGGTAATTAATTCAGTCACAAAAGAACACAAATGGTATGTACTCACTGATAAGTAGAAGTTAGCCCCAAATTTTAGAATATCCAAAATACAATTCACAAAAAATATGAAGCTCTAGAAGAAGGAAGACCAAAGAGTGGATGTTTCAGTCCTTCATAGAAGGGAGAACAAAACACTCAAGGGAGGAAGCATGTAGCCAAATTGTGGAACAGAGACTAAAGGAAAGGTCATCCAGAGACTCTCCCACCTGGGGATCAATTCCACATAAAGACATCATACCCAGACTCTAATGCATATGCCAAGAAGTGCTTGCTGACAGGGACCTGATATAGCTTTCTCTTGAGAGGCTCTGCCAGAGCCTGATAAATACAGAGGCAGATCCATACAGCCAACCTTTGGACAGAGCATGAATTCCACAAAGAAGAAGTTAGAGAAATAAGTGAAGGAGCTGAAGGGATTTGCAACCCATATGAAGAACATCAAATCAATTAACCAGACACCCTAGAGCTCCCTGCAACTAAACAACCAACCAAAGAGTGCACATAGATGTATCCATAGCTCAAGCTGCATTTGAAGTAGAAGATGGCCTCCTGAGACATCAATTGGAGTAGAAGCCCTTGACCCTGTGAATGCAGATGCCAAGAAGTTCTTGCTGACAGGAGCCTGATACAGCTTTCTCTTGAGAGGATCTGCCAGATCTTAACAAATACAGAAGTGGATGCTCACAGCCAACCATGGTACTGAGCGCTGGGTTCCCCAATGAAGGAGATAGAGAAAGGACTGAAAGAGCTGAAGGGATTTGCCACCCCATACGAAGAACAACAATATCAACCAACCAGACTACCCAGATCTCCCAGGGACTAAACCACCAACCAGAGTATACATGAAGTGACCCATGTCTCCAGNNGNATATGAAGNAGAGNNTGTCAATGTTGGACATCAATGGGAAGACAGGCCTTGANNCTGTGAAGGCTTNNTGCCCCAGTGTAAGAGAAGGCCAGGGTGGTGATGTGGCAGTGGGTGGTTGGGATAGGGGGAGGGATGACAGAATAGGGGGTTTCTAGATGGGAAACAAGGAAAGGGGATAACATTTGAAATGAAAATAAAGAAAATATCCAATAAAAAATATTTACATACCCAGTACTCCTATGAGATTCTGGAAGTAATTCAAATCATTAACAAACATTGCTTGGAAAATGATGGCGGTGTTTGAGACAAAATGTAGCACAATAAAAAAGCTACTTGGTCCTGTTAATAAATAAATGTTCTTCCATAACAACATGTTATAGAGTTTCCTATTTATTTTACTTATTGTTTAGTTTTAAGATTTTACTATAGTTGTAACATTTGAAACATCCCTTTACTCCATAAAAATTTGTGTGACCATCCATATTTTCCTTCAAATTCATGACCTTGATTTTTTATTATTAAATTATGCTTATATTTATCATATTATTATAAAAGCTACTGTGTATTTTATATTGTACCAATTATGTATTATTTTATTAAAATAATAATTTATATAATATAAAATATTCATTCATAAATATAATCCTTTAAGTTCATATAATATTATCTAGATATAACTCATATATTTAAACTATATTATATTAAAAACAGTATGAATTTTTTGATAACAATCCCATTATTCCTAACATACTACAACATATATTATCAATTCTGCATTAAATTAATGAATCAGGATTAAATTATTTCCTCATCTTCTAACATGAAATTAAAAAATTCAGTGTATGCCTATATCTGACCAACTTTAGCAAAATATTTGTTTTTGTTTGTTTTGTGCCACCTAGCAAGATTCATTCATATGGGCATTATCTCCCAATGCTGGTGGAGAGTATATAATGGCTATTATACTCACTTCGTTCTATGCCTCCATCATATGATGGAGAATAAAAGTAGATATTTGGAAAATGATGAACTGGATCACGCAGGATCCAGGTCCCACGGATGTCATGAGTCCAGTTGCTTTCGAGACAATGTTTTAGGATTAAATACCCTGTAAATGTAGACATAAGGGACCATTTATCCACTAAAGACAGTCTTGATAAAGTTCAACTCCTTAAATAACATGTTAATAATACAGTCAGTCCTGAACCAGTAATACTCACATGGAAATGGACAATAGTTCCATGAAAGTTTATCAGCCCAAACTGTGTGTAGTTGGCAAGTCCTGTTTTTCCTAAACAATGCATATTAAACAATAAACACTTTTTTTCACATTTATCATCAAATGTCTATTTATTACCCACCACCACTACCAAAAAAAAAAAAAAAAAAAAAATCTTCGCATCTTCCTGGAAGTAAGACACATTCCTGGCCTTGAATCTGTATTTTATGATGTTATTCTTTGGTGTGTAAATATATTAATATTCTTTTAAGTTTATGATTCCTGTTGGGAATGGACTGACTTTTGATCTCTACCAAGATTTGAGGATGAGAATGGGGCTCAGACCCTAAATTGACAGGATTTTCCACCTCACCAAAGTGAAGAGGGTGACCTCATGGATGCAATACTAGATATTATCAGGATGATTTGAAAGATGAGGAACGTTCTTCACTGCTTTTGCCATATTTGATATCAGATTTTCCTTTACTCATATTCAAATTTATTAGTATTTTCTGTTTAGCAAACATAGGTTCTATTACATGATGTATTTTTTTACTGTTTTGGTACTTTCATGATTTTAATACAAAGAAAGATCAAAACATCAAGATGTGAAATTTCAAGTTTAATATATTGAAGATGCAGTCACTTGCAATTACAGCTTTTCTCAAATTACTATTAAATCCCAATCATTTTCTCATTTCCAGAAACATATTGTAATGCCTTAATTCTCATTTCAACAAATTGGTTATTTTAATGAAATACCTTTTCTTACCTCACATAGAACGTCATGCTCATGACACTGTATTCCTCAAAAAACTGAACCTCACGCATCAGCATACGCTGTGGACTATTTTCTGCTATTGCACCCACAGATTTACTTGCTAGGTAGATAGTATGGTATTTCCCTGAAAACTAAAAATTAATATGAAATAAAGTCATCATTCAGAGCATATGTGCTTGAGTCTACACTCCCACATACTTGCACATAATCTCTTGTAACTTCATTTTTGAGGGATATCTTATAGCTTTGGTAGGTACTACATACATATAGTGCAAAATACAGACCAATGTCTCCCCCCCCCCACACACACACACAACAAAAAACAATAAAATAAACTTTGTGAAAATTTGGGGTAAATCAATAGTTAGAAAAGCAAGTTAGGGGAATGCCAGGGTTGCGAGGCAGGAGCAGGTATGTGGGGAGACACCTTCATAGAAGCTGCAGTAGGGAGGTTGGGATAGTGGGGTTCTGGGTAAACTGGGATATGGGATAACATTTAAAGTATAAATAAAGATTATATCTAATAAAAAGAATTAAATAAAAAGGAAAGTAAGTTACAGTTGTTCAAGCAAAACATTAGAAAGTAATCTTATAATAGAAAAACTTAAATATGTGCTAATTGCATTATTGTGTATTTCTGTTTTGCCTTTTAATTACCTATTATTTTTATACATATGTACATGATAATAATTTTATAACATGCAAAAAATAATGAAGAAAAATGTGCAAATATAAATTATAGGTTCCAGTTACAAGGCTGCATCAACACTAAGAAGTAATCTTAATAATGTAATAAAAATCCACATACTAAATTCCTTCTATGTAAATAAAAAATGAAGCAATCGAATTTTTATCTCAAAAGACTTTGTATTCCAAAAATGTAGGAGCAATTTTCCACTTTGAAATCTTTCTCTCTCTCTCTCTCTCTCTCTCTCTCTCTCTCTCTCTCTCTCTCTCTCTCACACACACACACACACAC
>NW_018393614.1:9916-11454 GCF_900095145.1 Mus pahari | reverse complement strand
AGTCCGTTTTGGAAATATTTCTACTTTACAATTAATATTAATATTATCTCACATATTCAACATACTGAAGTGACTCCAAAAGAGAAAACTCTGTTCTTCAAATATACAATATATTATATGTTTGCAATGCAGATATAAATTTTTTTCTATTATACTGATTGAAATTCATCACTGAATTTGTGTAGAATAATAAAAAACTAAATGTGCATGTATATCGACTTTCAACTGTGTAAATAAAGTTAAAATAATGTTAAAAACATGCCATTAATAAGATGTTCATTTTCATACCCTTTACCCAGGTAAAATAATATTAGGCAACATATGAAGCTGAAATGAAATAATTATAACATTAAACTAAAACAAATAATGTTTTAAGACATGGGATATATTCCGAGTACAAAAACCAATAAGAAACCAATATAATCATAGAAACACACTGATTGTCAGTTCCAACTGTGATCAATTAACCATAGTATAATTTCTTCCTGCATAACTCCCTGATAGACCATCCCTGTACCGGTAAGGGTTCCTCAGCAGCAGAAACCAAACAGGCTAGAGCAAGAAGAAACTTCATCTTTCATATTCTTCTTTCTAATTGAACAGAAGAATAGAGTTGTTCAGCTGCTGGTGAAATGATGAATTGATGGGGCTCACAAAGCATTTCAGTTTGCACAATGTGCAGTGAAACTGTTTATTCTTTTGAATGAACCTCATTTTATTTTTCAGAACACTTTGGCAGAACAAGTTGCACTAGTTTTGTCTAGCATTGCTTCATTATAGTCTATGGGATTAGAATTCAGTGGAGTGTAATATAAATGTCCCTGAATTGTTGACATCCAGAAAAAGTCAATAAAAGCAAGCTGGTTCACTGAAATTGTACCCACCAAAGTGGATCATCATAATGATATGTTAAAAGAAAATTAATAATGACCAGTATTATTTTCAGATTTATATAGGACCAAGATGTAAGTGCTACTTTTAATTCTCAGTTTAGTACTAAAGATCTTCTACATGAATCATATTGAGATTATGTTCCCATTCAAGTAAAGGAATTAATTGGTTTTACAATTTATGAATTGCATATCAATAGCACAGCTACAAGGTAAAAATTAATCGAACATATGAGTCTACATTCATATTACTCTGAGCACTAAAACATTCAGATATATAGACAATTTATTTTTCATTCTTGCTAAAGAGTCACTTGTACTGCTTGGACTATCAGTGATCCTGGGAGTCATGATTTCCACTTGTTAATCTGCCATGTGTAAGATCTTGTTCTCTTTCAATAACCTAATCACTACCTTTGTGAGCCTTGTCAGGCACCATATTCTCTCCTTCTCCCACTCCCTCTCCCCTTCCCCATCCCTTTTCCCCTCCCTTCCTCCTTCCCTCCCTTCTTCTCTGTATTTGTCTCTCTGTCTCTCTCTCTCTTGCTCTCTCACTCTCTCTCTGTCTCTTGCTCTCTCACTCTCTTGCTTTTCGGCTCTCCCACTCTCTCTTGGTTTCTCTCTCTCTCTTGGTTTCTCTCTCTCTCT
>NW_018393614.1:3279-8279 GCF_900095145.1 Mus pahari | reverse complement strand
TGGTTCTCAGCTCTGAAAAAAAAAAGAAAGAAAGAAGAAAGAAAGAAAGAAAGAAAGAAAGAAAGAAAGAAAGAAAGAAAGAAAGAAAGAAAGAAAGAAAGAAGCAAGGAAGGAAGGAAGGAAAGAAAGAAAGAAAGAAAGACAGAAAGACAAAGGAATATATTAGATTTCTCTCTCTCTCTCTCTCTCTCTCTCTCTCTCTCTCTCTCTCTCTCATCTCTTTCCAGATATCATTTTCTCTTTCTTATTTAGTGTTAGAGGGTTGAAAGGTTAAAAACGGGTGGAAGAAAGAACTCATAAAGAATCAAATATAACCTACACTTTGTTTCCACATGATATCCAATTATTGTTCCCAATATTTGCCCATATGTGGATTCAACCAACTGGCTATGTTTACCCTATACCAGTGCCTATTGTCCTCAGGAAATGTTAATCTCAATCCTCATCATGTAGGATTGCAATATACCATGGCAATCTGAATCCACAGAGTCAGCCAGTATACAAGAGAATAAGCTATGCAGCCTCCTAACAATTTTCCTTGTCTGGGCTTCTGAGAATTATGCATGAAAGCTCCAGCAAGAAAAGAATCCTACTTTCAGTTGCTATTTTTTACCCAGGTTTCTGCTTATGTGTGTTTGTCATTCACCATCAAACTGCAGAGGAAACATCCTGGGCTGATGTAAAAGGAGATATATTCCTGCACATATGATGTGGTGGGAAATCCTGCACCTCTATTTATGTTGATTGTTCTCTGTTTAGTGTAGGACCACTTGTGACAAACATGAATATCCTTATATGTTGCCCTTTAGTTAATAACTCCATTTACCTCCCCTGCTTTTCCCCTATACATGGATTCAAGCAATAAAAAGAATTAACAGATGAGAGTGAGAGCCTGTGATTTTCAAAGTACTAAGTTTATTTACTTCTCTGTTTCCAAAATGTCAGTCTGGGTCCTTATTTCCTTCTGTAAGATTTAAAGATCTGAGCCAAGAGTGCCAATTGCAGATTTCTGTTTTCTGCTGGCCAAAAGGGGTACAACAAAAGGAGCTGATGTTCCAGAAACACAGGAAAATGGGTTGCCTCCAATTTTCTGAGAAATTCTTTCTTTCACACAAGAAATTTCAATGTAAGCAAAGACAAGGGAAATGGTTAGATGCTAAGACCCCAAAAACATCCACAATCATTCAGGGTGAATGTTAAATCTGCAGTTTTATGTATGATATGATGAATACCTGGAGCTGAACTCACAAATGCAGGTGCATCCCCACTACAACCGTCTGGATATTTGAAAATATAGAATTACACCAGACATCTCATCAGAGACAAGGAAAGCCAGAAGACCCTGGACAGATGTCATATAGAACCTAAGAGAACACAAATGTCAGCTCAGAGTAGTACACCTAACAAAACTCTCAATTGCCATAGATGGAGAAACCAAAGTATTCCAAGAAAAAACAAAATTTACACAATATCTTTCCACGAATACACCCATTCAAAGGATACTAAAGGGAAAACTCCAAAACAAGGAGTGAAACTGCACCCTAGAAAAAACAAGAAAGGAATCTTTCAACAAACCTAAAAGAAGATAGCCACATGAACAGAATACAAACTCTAAAAACAAAAATGAAAGAAAACACCAGTTAATTTTCCTTAATATTTCTTAATATCAATGGAATAAATTCCCCAATAAAAAGATATAGAGTAACATACTGGTTACATACTTAGGACCCAAAATTTTGCTGAATACAGAAAACACACATCAAGGATAAAGACAGAAACTATCTCAGAGTAAAATGCTGGAAAACAATATTACAAGCAAATCTTCCCAAGAAAAACAGCCATTCTAATATTGAATAAAATCTACTTTCAACCTAAAGTTATCAAAAAAAGACAAGTAGGAACACTTCATACTCATCAAAGGTAAAAATCTACCAAGATGAACTCTCAATTCTGAATATCTATACTCCAAATGCAAGGGAATCCACATTCATAAAAGGAACTGTATTAAAGCTCAAAGCTCACATTGTATCACACACAATGATAGTGGGAGTCTTCAACAAATCACTCACATCTATGGAAGGATCATGGAAAAAGAAACAAAACAGAGACACAGTAAAACTAACAGAAATTATGAAACAAATGGAATTAACAGATATTTATAGAACATTTTATCCTAAAACAAAAGGATATACCTCTTTTTCAGCACCTCATGGTAACTTCTCCAAAACTGACAGTATAATCACTCACAAAGCAGGCATCAACTGTAATAAAGTTATTGAAATAATCCCAGGCATCCTATCAGATCTCCACGGACTAAAGTTGATCTTCAATAACAAAATAAATAATAGGAAGCCCACATACACATGAAAGCTGAAAAATACTCTACTCAAAGATAACTTGGTCAAGGTAGAAATAAAGAAAGAAATTGAAGACTTTCTAGAGTTTAATGCAAATGAAACTACAACACACTAAAACTTATGGGACACAATGAAAGCAGGCCTAAGTGGAAAACTCATAGCTCTGAGTGCCTCCATAAAGAAACTGGAGAGAGCATACACTAGCAGTTTGACAGAGCACCTGAAACCTCTAGAACAAAAAGAAACAAATTCACCCAAGAGGAGTAGACACCAGAAAATAAGCAAACTCAGGGCTGAAATCAACCAAGTGGAAACAAAAAGAAATATACAAACAATCAATGAAGCCAGAAGCTGGTTCTTTGAGAATATCAAACAAATAGATAAAGCCTTAGCCAGAGTAACTTGAGGGCAGAGGGACAGTATCCTAATTAACAAAGTAAGAAATGAAAAGAGAGACATGACAACGGAATTTGAGGAAAACCAAAACATCATCAGATCCTACTACAAAAACTTATACTCAACAAAACTGGAAAATTTGGATGAAATGAACAATTTTATAGTCAGACACCAGGTACCAAAGTTAAATCAGAATATTAATGATCTAAACAGTCCCATTTCCCCTAAAGAAACAGAAACAGTTAGTAATTTAAAAAATAATTCCCAGGACCATATGGGTTTAGTGCAGTGTCCTATCATACCTTCAAATAAGACCTAATACCAAGACTGCTTGAAATATTCCACAAAATAGGAACAGAAGGTACTCAACCCAATGCTTCTATGAAGCCACAATTACTCTGATATCTAAACCACACAAGGACCAAACAAATAAATAGAACTAAAGAACAGTTTCTGTTACAAACATTGATGCAAAAATACTCTGTAAAATTGTAGGAAACCAAATTGAAGAACACATCAAAACGATCATCCAACATGATCAAGTAGATTTCATTCCAGGGATGCAGGGATGGTTCAATATACAGAAATCAATGAACATAATCCACTACAGAAACAGACATAAAGACAAATACTGCATGATCATTTCATTAAATCCCAAGAAAGCATTTAATAGAATCCAACACCACTTCATGATAAAATCTTGGAAAGATCAGGAATTCAAGGCCCATACATAAACATAATAAAAGCAATATACAGCATACCAGTAGCCAACAAAAAACTAAATGGAGAGAAATTTGAAACAATTTTACTAAAATCAGGGACTAGACAAGGCTTCCCACTCTCTCACCACCTATTCAATATAGTACTTGAATTCCCAAAAGAGCAAATGGACAACAAAAGGACATCGAAGAATTCAAATTGGAAAGTAAGAAGTCAAAATATTCCTACTTGTAGAATATATGATAGTATGCTTAATTGACCCCAAAAATTCCACCAGAGAACTACTAACCCTGATAAACAACTTCAGCAAATTAGATGGGTAAACAATTAGCTCAAACAAATGGGTGGTCTTTCTCTACACAAATGATAAACAGGCTGAGAAATAAATTAGGAAAACAACACCCTTCACAATAGTCACAACAAATATAAAACACCTTGGTGTGACTTTAGCTAGGCAAGTGAAAGATCTGTATGATAAGAACTGCGGGTCTCTGAAGAAAGAGTTTGAAGAAGATGATAGAAGATGGAAAGATCTCCCATGCTAATTGATTGGCAAGTTTAATATAGTACAAGTAGCCATCTCGCTGAAAGCAATCTACAGTTTCAATGCAATCCCCATCAAAATTCCAAATCAATTCTTCACAGAATTAGAAAGGGCAATTTGCAAATTTATCTAGAATAACAAAAAAATCTATGATATCAAAAACTTTTCTCAAATATAAAAGAACATCTGGTAGAATCACCATTCATGGCCTCAATCTGTACTACAGAGAAATTGTAATACAAATTGCATGGTACTGGTACAGTGCCGAACTAGTAAATCAATGGAAAATAATTGAAGACCCAGACATGAACCCACACACCTATGGTAACTCGATCTTTGGCAAAGGAGTTAAAACCATCCAGTTGAAAATAAGACAGCATTTTCAACAAATGGTGCTCGCTCAAAGGGTGTTTATCATGTAGAAGAATGAGAATTGAGCCATTCTTATCTCCTTGTAAAAAACTCAAGTCTAAGTGGAACAAAGACCTCCACAAAAAAACAGAGACACTGAAATTTATAGAAGAGAAAGTGGGGAAAAGCCTAGAATATATGGGCACAGGGAAAAAAATTTCTTAACAGAACAGCAATGGCTTGTGTGGTAAAATCAAAAATTGACAAATAGGACGTCATAAAATTGCAAAGCTTCTGTAAGACAAAAGACACTCTCAGCAAGACAAAAGGCCACCAACATATTGGGAAAGTATTTTTACCAATCCTAAATCTGATAGAGGACTAATATTCAATGTATACATAGAGCTCAAGAACGTAGACTCCAAAAAAAATTCAAATAACCCCATGAAAAAATAGGGTACAGAACTAAACAAAGAATTCTCAACTGAAGAATACCAAATGGCTGAGAAACACCTGAAAAAACGTTCAACATTCTTAATCATCACAGAAACACAAATCAAACAACCTTGATTTTCTATCTCATATCTGTCAGAATGGCTAAGATCAAAAATTCAGGTGATAGCAGATGCTGG
>NW_018393614.1:0-2796 GCF_900095145.1 Mus pahari | reverse complement strand
GGCATATACCCAGAAGATGTTCCAACTTGTAATAAGGACACATGTTTCACTATGTTCATAGCAGCCTTATTTATAATAGCCAGAAGCTGGAAAGAACCTAGATGTCCCTTAACAGAGGAATGGATACAGAAAATGTGGTACATTTACACAATGGAGTACTACTCAGCTATTAAAAACAATGAAATTATGTAATTCTTATGCAAATGGATGTATCTGGAGGATATCATTCTGAGTGAGGTAACCCAATCACAAAAGAACTCACTTGATATGTGCTCACTGATAAGTGGGTATTAGCCCAGAAATCTAGAATACCCAAAAATACAATCTCTAAAACACAAGAAAATCATGGATTTGTTTCTTTCACACAAGAAATTTCAACATAAGCAAGTACAAGGAAAATGGTTAGGTGAAAGGATTCCAAACAAAGCCGCAGACTTTCACAGTATTAAAACTGAAATTTTACATTTGATATGAAAGATACCTGTAGCTGAAGTCATAATATCCGGACATCCACACTACTGATGTCTGGATATTTGAAAACTTTATGGCCATGAGATTGATAACAGAAATGTATGTTCATGGATAATTAATATTGTTGATTTCTATAACATTGTAGATACTTCATTTCAAAATAATTCATTTTGAAAACTTCGCCAAAGAACAAAAGAAAAAAAAAGGCCTACAACAAAAGTTTTTTTCTGATTTTCTTCTTTTTTAGATTTTTTTTTTTAATTCCAAGGCAAAAAAACTTATGGAACATGACTTACAAAATGTTCTGTTTCTGGGAAGAGACACAATGAGGATGGCATCTCTTATAAAGGAAAGCATTAATTAGGAATTTCTTACAGTTTAAGAGATTAATCCATAATCATCATGGTGGTGGGCATGGACACTTATAGGTAGAGTGCAGGGGAGGAACCAAGAGTTCCAAATCCTAATTATCGTGTAACAGGAAGGGACACTGGACTTGGCTTGAGAATTGGAATCCTTGAGGTTCACCCCCAGTAACACTTCCTCCAACAAGGTCACATGTACTGCCTCAAGGGCTCTCTCAAGCAGCAACTCTCCCCAGTGACCAAGCATTCAAAAGTAAGAGCCTGTATGTGTGTGCATTAAAACATGCATGTTGTTTGAATGAAGGTGTCCAATAGTATTTTACTATTTACACAAGGAATTTCTAACGTCCCTTTTGCCCCCATATATATAACAGGCGGTTTCTGCCTGCTCTAGCCCATGTTAGTTTCTAAAAAAAAAAAAAAAAAAAAAAAAAAAAAAAAAAAAAAAAAAGACTCAGAGACCAGTCAGAGACCAGGCATTTTTATTAACACACTGCAAGCCTCAGTTAGGTAGGCTTTGAGCTATTCAAACATGACTACACAAGTAAAACCCAGAACGATGCCATATTACTTGCCATCTTGCACAAGCTCACCCTGGTCCATGTGTTTCTTAATATCTGCTTACTCATACCAACCTCATGGTGGCATCTTTCTGTCCCCACCACATGGTTTCTCCACTCCTTCTTTTAGTCTTTCTCAACTCTTTTCCATCACATACTTGGACACCCTGACTAGTATCAGAAGCTGTGCTCTATTCTCTTCTGACCAGCTAATTAACTGATCAGATCTTTTATTCACCAATCAGAGGTGATAGAAAAATTTTAAAAATCATAAAGATCAGATATGGTTGACTATATCATGGTCTGGATGACAACCAAATATCTAACATGAACAATAAAAATGATTCAATAATTTCTAACTTGTATTTCTTATTTATCCTAAACTATTTGTAAAGTAGCTATCAAAAGAACTAGAACTTGACATATATTTTAAAGAATTGCATAGGTATAATACCTTTAAAAAAGGTGAAACCTAAATGCATAATACGTTGTGACATAATATAACCTTAAATTTGTATCAATATACAATTTCTATACCAAATAAAATAATTTTACTTATTGCTGCTCTTTGGCCTTAGTTTAGATTCAATAAGCTGCCACTTTAATATATCACTGTTATATACATGCCTTTTGCTCTCATCTACCACGCCCATTCCCCTAGACAGGAGAAAAAGAAGGAAAGAAGAAAGAAAAAGAGAGAAAGAAATCTCAGAACATAACTTCTCTTACCTGTTTCTTCCTTGACCCAGACAGTTAAAAATACAAATTTCAAAAATTTCAAATACATTAGGGTGTGATGAAATTTCTGAGTGAAAATTTTGATTCCTTTCTGTTTACACAATTGAACTGACTTCCAAATTTAATTCCACTGAGTTATGAAAATCAAATAACACAATGTTTCTACTCAGGAGGTCAAGGCTACCNTTTGGTGCACAAATCTGTGAGATGAGACAAAAAAGAGAAAAAAATTAAAATAATATTACAATTCCTTCATATTTTGTAATAAAGATTTTACAATGGTAAGATGGGAAACAAGCATAGGATTTCTCTAATTTCAGGTCAGGTTCACGAGAACTGACTTACCTCTTTCATAGACATTTTCTGTATAATTAGTAGGAATTCCAAGATGCTGAGTCAGCTTCACATATTCTTCCTGCATTTCTTCAGAGATATTTGTTTCTGTTGCTTCAATTCATGGAGGCAAAGTTAGAACAAACCTCCTCTATAATCACACTCAATAGTCTAAGCTCATCAANTCTTATTATAAGTTGGTAAATCCCACTACCTGGCCCTACCCTGCTACTAGAATGGTGATGCCAGACAGGGAAACATTCTGAAGTCAAGTCAGACATCCTCTCTGGGAAAAAGATACTTACTTTCTAACCCATTATATCTAAGAT
>NW_018393613.1:3662-16226 GCF_900095145.1 Mus pahari | reverse complement strand
GCACCTGAGATTTTCTCTTCCATCTCTTGTATTCTGTTGGTGATGCTTGCATCTATGTTTCCTGATTTCTTTCCTAGGATTTCTATCTCCAGAGTTGTCTCTCTTTGTGATTTCTTTATTGTTTCTAGTTCAGTTTTTAGATTCTTGATGGTTTTGTTCAATTCCTTCACCCTTTTGATTGTGTTTTCCTGTAATACTTAATGGATTTTTGTGTTTTTTCTTTAAGGTCTTCTACCTATTTACCTGTGTTCTCCTGTAATTCTTTAATGAATTTTTGTGTTTCCTCTTTAAGGGCTTCTATCTGTTTATCTGTGTTCTCCTGTATTTCTTTAAGGGAGTTATTAATGTCCTTCTTAAAATCCTCTACCAGCATCCTGAGATATGATTTTAAATCCAAATCTTGCTTTTCTGGTGTTTTGGAGTATCCTGAATTCGCTGAGATGGGAGTACTGGGTTCTGATGATGCCAAGCAATCTTGGTTTCTGTTGGTAAGATTCTTGCATTTGCCTTTTGCCATCTGGTCATCTCTGGTGTTAGATGTTCTTGCTGTCTCTGGCTGGAGCTTGTTCCTCCAGTGAGTCTGTAAGCCAGTGTCAGCATTCCTGGGAGACCAGCTCTCTCTTGGGCAAGACCAGTGCACAGAGGGCTGCACAGTGGACCTGCTTTAGAGAGACACCAGAGAGAAAATGGTGATCTCCCCTGAGTCCTGGCGTCAGACTTGGCTATTATTAAAACCCAAGAAATGTTCTTAATCTTCTCATCTTCATTTTGGAGATGTAAACAATAAGTTTTTTCTTTTATTTTAGTACATATTATTATTGTGTATAGCTGTGCTAGAATGCATAAGAACATCAGAACTTATTTTTCATATCTAGTTGTAATTCAATGCCTATTGATCAATTGTTTTTTCACTATTTTTCTGTACCAGCCTTTGGTAACTAGTATCTTAGCTTATGTGACATCAATTTTTGTTTCTGAATTTAGAAATAGGTGATATACAGTGTTTGTCAATCTCTACTTCATCCACATTGTCAGGCATTTGTTTTAGGTCATGTGATAGTTTGTATATGCTTGGCCCAGGGAGTGACAGTATTAGAAGGTGTGGCCCTGTTGGAGTAGGCGTGGCCTTGTTGGAGTAGGCATGGCACTGTGGGTGTGGGCTTTAAGACCCTCAACCTAGCTTCCTGGAAGCCAATCTTCCACTAGCAGCCTTCAGATGAAGATGTAGAACTCTCAGCTCTGCCTATACCATGACTGCCTAGATGCTACCATGCTCCTGCCTTGATGATAATGAACTGAACCTCTGAACCTGTAAGCTTGCCCCAATTAATGTTGTCCTTTGTAAGACTTGACTTGGTCATGGTGGTATCTATTCACAGCAGTAAAATTCTAACTAAGGCAAAAGTTGGTACCAGGGACTGGGGTATTGCTATGGTAGGCCTGACCATGCTTTTGTTTGGAAGAATGTGGATTTGGGGGGACTTTGGATTTAGGAAGCTGTAGAATTAAGACTCACCCAGGTGGTACTGGTTTTGAAGGTGTCATGAAGAACAACTGAGGCTTGGGTTGGGTTTTGAAGGTGTCATGAAGAACAACTGTAAGAGGTCATGGAAGGCCATTGGTGAAGGTGCAGCCTCAGTTGCAGTAGATGGCCCAGGAGTGAAGGAGTCATGCAAAGGAGTTGAGGCTTGGCACAGTGAATAGAGCCTATGAAAGGCTATTGGTGAGGCCTAGTTGCAGAGGAAGACTCCAGCATATTGAAAATGGCAGTATCGTGGGATAATCACTAAGCACAGCAGTGGCAGTGGAGTGAATCAACCTGAGCTTAGAGTGCTACAAAGGGCAGAACTGGAGAAATGACGCAAGCCCTTTGGAAGTGCACAGATATTGAAAGAAGAAGCTGTAACATTGAAGTTGCCTTGGAGAGCCCAATATGTTCGAGATGCCAGAGCTGTGGGCTATCTTCTGAGGAAAGTTGCTAAAAGGGAGTGGAACCAGCCCAGGAGAAAGAAGTTTGTTGCAGTCAACAAAGATGAAAAAGGAGTTGGAGATCTGAAGACTGCTTTGACATCAGCCAAGGAGATGCAGAGTTTGGAGTTTGCCCAGCTGGTTTCCTGTCTTGCTTTGGAAATTACAGTTAAGTGATGAGATGGGTCTCAGAAGAGACTTTTAACTTTGGACTTTTAACATTGTTGAGATTGCTATAGACTATGGGGACTTTGGAAGTTGAACTAAATGTATTTTGCATTATGCTATTTTAGGTCTGGTCCCCATATGTTTAAACAAGTCTATGGAGGCCAGGGAGTGGAATGTAATGGTTTGTATATGCTCGGCCCAGGGAGTGGCTCTATTAGGAGGTGTGGCCTTGTTGGTGTGTCACTGTGGGTATGGACTTTAAGACCCTCATCCTAGTTGCCTGGAAGCCAGTCTTCCACTAACAGCCTTCAGATGAAGATATAGGACTCTCAGCTCCTCCTACACCATGCCTGCCTGGATGCTGCCATGCTCCCACCTTGATGATAATGGACTGATCCTCTGAGCCTGTAAGACAGTGCCAATTAAATGTCCTCTATAAGATTTGCCTTGGTCATGATGTCTATTCACAGCAGTAAAACCACAACTAAGATAAGTCGCATATTAAGTATCCTAGGAATTCAATCAAAGAACAAAAGATCTTGATGCTTTCCATGTTTTTAAGATTCAGTGTTTGTCATAGGAGTAAATGAAATTAAATGAAAATATGACGATCTGTAAAATACAAAGAGGTTGGATTGTTTACAGCTAATGGAAAACTTTGGAGTATTTTTATATTACTAGGTTGATTAGAGGAAATAGTATTTTCTGTGTTATTCTTTACAATTATCTTTCTAATAAGGTACAAAGTGAAATTATATAACAAAGAGCTTTTTCTTCTGAAAGAGTTGTCTCTACTGTTTTGCCACTCTTGCATAGGTATTTTCAATTTCTTTGTCTTCAGGACATGTGTGGGCAAATTATTCACAAGCATAAGCTTTGTGGAAGTAGCGCCAGACTCCTGAGAATTCTGCTGGAATGTCAAAGTCATGGTACTTCTTTGAAGCAACCTAGGATTGTAGGAAAAAATGAGAAAAGGTGATAGAAAAGTATATCAGTTATGTTCTCATATGTAGAAACATACCTCAAAGGCCAAGTATTGCAAAATAAACTATAAAATAAGCATAAATAATATTGGACTTACTATTTTAATGTTTTGTCTACAAATGTAGACAAAGCCATATTTTATCTTACTAGAAGTTATAACTGCTATAATTATCAACTCACAAACACCTCACACTGTGCAGCCACTCATACTCAAACTTACTTTAATAATGTTCATTTTGGGCATCAAACTACAGTCAGCCAGCGTTAGTTGATTACCATCCAAGAACAGTCTTCTGGAAGCTGTATGAAACTCAGCACTGTCAGGATCAATTTCATCCAGAAGTGGAGTATTTAAGTAGTCATCCAAACGCTTAAATTCTCTAAGCAGAGATTTTTCAAAATCTAAGACAATGAAGTAATAAGGTAACTTGTAGATTATTATAAATATTATCTTAACTAAATATGTTCTTAATAGGCTTCCATGGTTTACATACTGCTTGAACTGGCTCTTTTCTGCTAATACACTGATGAGACACTATCAGCTCAAATCGTGAGTAGATATATCTTAGACCTTTATTAAGGAGATATATATATTGACTGGAGAATCAAAGAAAGAAAGAAAAATCAGTATATATTACCCAACACAGATGAGTCAAAAAGTAAAAGAGAAGACTGTTTTTATGACTCAGAAGAAAACAAACCTATTCTAGAATGTTTATTAGAGATGCTAGGTTCTGCAATTTAAAGAACTTCAAAGGCATAGTTCTGCAGCTAGTTCACAGCTGGCCCACAAATTCTCTATTTGAACTGTGCTGGTAATTGATATATTGAATGTTGGATTCTAAACACAACAAAATGTAATAGAAGGGAATTTCAGAGGATAGAACAGAAAATGAGGAGGGAAGTGGGTTGTTCCCAAATTGCACTATATATTTGTGAAAATTCTATCTTAGTTGAGTGACAGTGGTAGAACGAGTAACTGAGAAAAATCGATACTTAAAAAAAGCATTCTTACTCTTATTTGCTTACTTTTGTGTATTCTTAATGTATGCAGAAAAATTGGCAAAGAGATTACAGCCCACATCGAAATATTCCCTGTACTTGGGACTCAGGTGAGGATACCTTAAAAAGAAACACTGGTGACTATAATCCCACACTGTATCACAGAGACCAGGGTGTCCTAACCTTTACTGTACAAAGAATAGAAATTTTAGAAAATTGTATTGAAAAATTGAAGGTATTCAGAAATCTCTTAGTAGAAATATATTTTTCTTCAAATTGAGAATACTTTAATTTCTAAAATTCAGTTGAAATTGTGGCCTGGAATTTAAACCTTATATACCTTTAACAATGCTTTAGAGTTTTGTTTTTGTTCCTATTTGATGCATGGAACAAAAGCAGTACATTTTCAGTAAGTAGACAAGCAGGTAAAATATCTTGTTTGTAGACTCAAGCACGTAAAAAGCATGATCATGCTGGGCATGGTAGCGCACGCCTTTAATCCCAGCACTTGGGAGGCAGAGGCAGGCGGATTTCTGAGTTCGATGCCAGCCTGGTCTACAAAGTGAGTTCCAGGACAGCCAGGGCTATACAGAGAAACCCTGTCTCGAAAAAAACAAAAAAACCAAAAAAAANGGTCTACAAAGTGAGTTCCAGGACAGCCAGGGCTATACAGAGAAACCCTGTCTCGAAAAAAAAAAAAAAAAAAAAAAAAAAAAAAAAAAAAAAAAGAAAAAAAGAAAAAGAAAAAAAAAAGCATGATCACTTCATTAGATGCAGAAAAGACCTATGACAAAAATCCAACATCCCTTTATTATTAAAGTCCTAGAGAAATTAGAGATACAAGGGGAATAACATAATAAAGTCAATTTGAAGCAAGCCTACAGCCATTATCATGCTAAATATAGAAAGACTCAGAGCATTTCCACTAAAATCAGCAACAAGACAAGGACGTCCACTTTCTCCATGCCTGTCCAATATAATGCTTGAAGTCTTAGCTGGAGCAGTAAGACAAAAGGGATACAAATAGGAAGGGGAGATGTCAAAATATCCTTATTCACAGAGAGATTCTTTTCATAAAAGAACCTAAAGATTTCATCAGAGATATAGCTGATAAATTCATTCAGCAAAGTAGCTGAATACATAATTAACACACAAAAATCAGTAGCCTCCCTATATACAAACTACCAACACACTGAAAAAGAATCAAGGGAACAATATCTTTTAAAATAGTCTCAAAAAAATAGAGTACCTTGGAAAAAGTCTAAACAAATTAGATTGCTTCTCCACATTGGAGGTAAGAAAAATTGTATCTGGGTTACATGAAGGAGATCTTTGAGGGCATCTTTTGGCGCTACCATATCCGTTGAGTCAAGCCAATGGGAAACTACAACAACATAATCCAAGCAGAATGACAAAGGGCACAGACCCAACAGGAATTAAAGTATGAGTCACTCCTCCAGGAAAAAAAGGTAAGACCTTCTGTGTTGCTTAATGAGGGTGCAGGAAATACAGAATGGGTAGTAGAGGAAAGAATTTATAAATACCAGCTAAGGCCACATGGCCAGTTTCAGAAATGAAGATTATAATTGACATGAGTGTTTCTGTCATATTTTGTTAGAAATTGTTTATATAGATATTTGTGTTTTCTTTCCTCTATTTCTTTATCATGTAATGTAACACAAATTAAGAGAATATCAATAATGATTATCATATTTAAGTTTTGATATATCAAAAGAATGTTCTTCAAGAGACATTGCCACTTATTCTAAAACTTATAATGTATTTGTGGTTGTATATGGAATAGTGGAGTGTATTTAGTACCTGATTATTATTTTCATTTGAAAATTAATCATAACATAAATAGATATGATTGTGTGTCAAGTTGACAAAGGGTGGACTTGTAATGGCTATTCTTGGTGTCAATTTGACTACATCTAGAATTAATTAAAACCCAAGCAGTTGAGCACACCTTTGAGGGATTTTTCTTAAATCATTTGAAGTAGGAAGACTTACCTTTAATTCAAATCTGTGAGATAGGAAGATCCACTTTTAATCTGGGGAATATAGATAAAGGAAGCTTTTACCTTTTTCCTGCTTGCCCTCACTCTCACTGGCAAGTCTGTTCATTGACGTTAGAGCCTACTACCGGATTTTGGCATATACTGAAAGCCAGCTGAGACATCTAACCTCATGGACTGAAAACTACTGGATTCTTGGACTTTCCTTTGGTAGATAATCATTGTTGGACTAGATGGATTACAGCCTGTAAGCCATTCTAATGAACCTCATATATATTCATTCTGTCAGTTTTGTTCTTCTAGAGAACCATGATTAATACACCCCTGAATAATCTATTGCTTTTGCCTCTGTTAGCTCTTTCCTCTTAGCTAGTAAATATGTTCATGTCTTGTTAAACCTAAAATCATCCTCTCCTCCTCCAACGTTGTCTCTTAAAGTACCATTAGGTCTTAATCCTTTCTATGCTGCAAATTTCTTCATCCTCTCTTTTCTTGCTCCACACATTTTCCTTAGCTGATTCCATCCATTTGCACAGCACTAGCAATTGTGACATTTTTGTTATGTATTCCCAAGGTGCTTCCAACATCTCCATTTTTATCCATACATCCCAACCAAAGAACACAGTATTCTTCCACGAACCACCCAGCTTTCTTGCTCCTGTTCACTGCTTGATAATGCTGTCATAATTTATTCAGCCTGCCACTATGCCTTTGTTCTATCATCATCAACTCTAACCTTCTGAAACTGTAAGCCCAATTATATGTGTTCCTAGGTCATGGCATCATACACATTGCCTAAATCATTCCACTTTGTCACAATGATAGAAAACTTATTAATATGGGAGGTATTCACACAGAGAGAGAAGGAGGATGGATAAATAACATAAAAGATGTTTGGAAAAACCACAGGGGAAACCTATTACAATCTAAGATTACTTAAAAGCAGTTATTCTACATGTTAGAGTAATGTTCCCCCAGGAGCAATGGAATGTCTGTACCAGGCAGATGATAACCTCTCTTCAAATTGTTGGTCACAAGAATCCAAGTGACTTTCCTAAGCAATATGGCTATTGCATTCTTTTTAGTTGCTGGCCAGACCCAGTCTTGACTAACTCTTTTTTTTTTTTTTTTTTTTGCCCTTCCCCTTCCATTTATTCCAATATTGTCAACCTTTGCTATTAGTATCCTTTGCCCATTGAACAATCTTGGCTAACCATATATTTTAAGATTTACTACATGTAAGTACACTGTAGCTGACTTCAGATTCACCAGAAGATCTCATTCTGGGTGGTTGTGAGCCACCTCGAGTTTGCTGAGATTTGAACTCAGGACCTTCAGGAGAGCAGTCATTGCTCTTACCCATTGAGCCATCTCGACAGCCCTTTAAAAAAATAAAAATAAAAAAGATTTACTTATTAAATAACCATAACAACCTAACAAAGAAAAAAAGACCAAAAGGTTTGGTGCATTCTTTATTGACACCTGATTATATAGATGCAAGGGAACATAATGGGTAGACTCCGGCATATCTGTTATGTAGTTCCTAGGGACTGGCAATTCTTTTAAAGGACAGAGACTAATGGAGTCCTTAATGTGCAAGAGGCCAATCAGAGGTTGAGAGTCCTGAAGAGCAAATAGGGCCTCATAGTCAGGTGAACTACAAGCTGGCCTTGGAGGTTATCTGTCAGCACCCCCATTAATCTGTAAGTAGAGGAAAGAGAATGAGGCATTCAAGGCCAGTTTAAACTACAATGAATCATTAGAAAGAAACGGGATTTTAAAAGGTGGCTGAGGCCCAACTTCTTTGTTCTTTCTTCATTGTTTTCTTCTATTTCTGCTATCTTTGATGCCCAGACAACTCCTACTAGCCTGATTATCCTGGATTGCAATCTCATACTTATTCATCAAAACTCCCTTCCTCAAGATTTGGCTTGGCATACATTGCTACTTTGAAGACTTTTACACGTGACCCACCCACCAGGCAGATGCAGAAGGGGGAATGTCGGAATAGCTTCATTGCACATTGAGAGGTCATGTGAAACAAGGTTAGACATCCTATCCCTCCATTACTGTGTTCAAAGAGCAGTTCTGACTACAAAATGACTGGAAGCACAGAGAGAATATCAGGTTTTCAGGATCTGACCATAATTTCATAGATAGGTAAAAGCCAGTGAAGAGTCAGTCCTGACAGGAGTTTGGACCATTGTTTCATCGCATTGAAAAATGTCCAAAGCCAATGCTCACAAAAAGGAATCTATCATGATTTCCCTCTGAAAGACCCAACAAACAGCTGAAAGAGTCAGATGCAGATATTTGCACGCAACCAACAGACAGAAGCAGCTGGTCCCTGTTGTTGAATTAGGAAAGGCTGAAAGAAGCTGAGAAGAGTGATCCTGTATGAGGACCAGCACTCTTAATTAATCTGGATCCCTGAGATCTTTCAAGCACTGGACCATCAAACAGACAGCATATACCAGCCGATATGAGGCCTCTAACTCACATATACAGTAGAAGACTTCCAGGTCTGTGTCCATGCAGAGATGAAGCACCTAACCCTCAAGAGACTGGAGGCCCCAGAGTGTTCAGAGGTCAGGTAGGGTGGGGATGGGGCACCCACTTGGAGATGGGTTGGGGTGAGGAGGAGGTGTGGGATGTGGAGCAGTCGGAGGGTGGGTGGGGAGGGGTGAGGAATGGAATATGGAGTGTAAAAAATAAATTACAAATAAAATTAACTTAAATTAAAAAAGAAAAAAGAAAAATGTCCAAAGCCATGTGTTTTGGGTTCTCTGGATGAGATACCCATCCCTAGGAATTTCTTAGTACCCCAAAGGACTATTCCTGTTGTTATTCCTGGCACAAACAAAGTGTGACATCCCCATCATCTTCATATAAATAACGATTATCACAGTCATAACAGGAGTAGGAACCAAAGCAGATTGAATTGGCTGCCTTACATCCATGAGTTTGTCCATGAGTTCAGCACAAAGCTGGATAAATATCTCTACTACAACATATTTCGACTCATTACAGACCTCTGATGGAGCAGGATACGTTTCTGTGGTCAGCTGGCTCAGATTGATAGTGTGGTGCAAAAAGTTCTCTAGGACATCCTCGGAGATGCCATTGTCATACAAATTGATGCTAGTAAGCTGGGTGCATTCGATCAGGGCAGGCAGAAGGGTACTGAGGTGAGAGTCATCCATCCTACAGTCTTCTAAGTCCAGAGTCTGCAGGTTAGCTGCAACATGCCTTAATCTCTTAGAGGCTTGACATCCAAGTTAGTTAAAGTGAACCTCTCAAGCACAGATGATTAAGCTGACTGTAGTCCCAATACTGGGCAAATGACTCCAAGTCTGACTGAGAGTTGGCACAGGGTGATCTTGAGGGACACCAGTGGGGCCTCCAGACACCTGAGCAACTCTTTTATGTGGCCTGTGAGAAAATAGACATCATCAGTAGTGAGATACTGGAGACAGCTGAGTTTTCAGAACAGAGAAATGATCCATCTCTCCTCTCCGGTGAAAGTCCTTGTTCCAAAGGTGTGTACTAGCATGAGTTTCTGAAGGTTTCTCATCTTTCTAATGAAAGGTACTAATTTTGCCAGTTTAGACAGATTCCCCACTGTATTCAGTTCCAACTCCTTGATGAACTCTGGCTGTAGAAATTTTAACACATTCCTGACCTTGGACACTTCTACTGCTCTGATCTCCAACTTCTCACAGCTCAGATACAGGAAATTTGTTCTCTCCTCTGCCCACTCCAACAAAAGTGTTTGGTTTTTATCTTCATGCAGAGAAGACAAAGGAAAGGTCACTGAACAGCCTCAAACGTTCTTTCCTTGTTCTTGAGTGGCCCTCCACTATTTGCTTCTTAGGCATAGTTCCTACTAAGTGGTCTCTACCCTTTCTCCCATCCTGCATATCTAAGGAAGCATGATGTTGTTCATCCCTGAAGTCAACTTTTTGAAGCCTGTACATCCTGGGGCGATACTTCTGTTTCAGCCATGTGTCTACTCCATCCAATATAGCCTGGAAGGTCTGAAAGTTAGGTTTATTAATCAGCAACACAACATGAAGGCAAGGGTAGAGCCAGTACTCTACCAGGATCTTAATTGTCTTTGCTTTTCTTTGAGTGTTGGCCTCCTTGAACAGAGGTGGGAAGAGTTTCCTTATTAGGCATTCCGCATCAGAGATGGTCAATACTTCATTCCTCACCAGGCTCTTTGAAGCCTGATCCTGGAGTGTGGGTGGGGCACGGACCATTCTGATGGATCTTTAGGGAGATGATCCTGATTAAGACACAGGTGACAGAGTCCTGGGTTCTGAGTGTCTTCTCCGGCTCCCTTGACTAACTCTTACAAATTAATTGTACAATGTTAGTATTCTCTCCCTACTCCAACCCTTATGTGTTCTTTATTTCAAGTCTACAGAAAATTTATTTTCCTGTTTGAAAGTATGCTATGAATTTAAAAATCATTTGAATCATATCCACAATGTGTTTGAAGTTGAAGGAGTATGTGTCTTATTGTCAGATCAGATTCTCAAAGCACTTTCAGATTAGCAAGAATCCTCAATCTGGAACTGGTAAAATGGCTCAGTGGATAAAGGTACTTGCTACTGAATCTGAAGATCTGAGTTTGATTCTTAGGACACCCATGATAGGAGGAAATATCTGACACCCACAAGTTTTTCTTTAGTCTCCACACATGTGCTATGGCATGCACAAGTGTGCATGTAAGTGTGAGTGTGCAAGCATGTGGGTGCACATACTTCAATTAATCAATCAATAAATGTAATTTTAAGGATTAGAAACATCAATCTGAAATAGACAAAAAATTATCTTAAGCATAATAATATCCTATAAAATGTATCTTGGAGGAGCGAGTGTCTACTCCAGAAACTCCTCAATTTTAATGAAGTCTGTTTTCAACTCTTTGTTATATACCAAGAATGGAGGATTGGTACCTGGGGCTAAGTTCTTCAGTTCTTCAGATTTTCTATGATCACTGAAAACAAGAAGAGTTAGATTTCTAAATAAAGTACATACTATCAAATACTAACATTATATTATTGTCTACCAATATCAAGTCCCAGAATTCAGTATATTCTGATTTATCTTACCTAGTTATATCAATAGTAGTCACATTAAATTTAACTCCTTTAAGCCAGAGTATCATAAAAAGGCGTTGGCAAAAAGGACAGTTTCCAATACTTTCGCCATCACTTCCAGCCTAGTAAGATAAAGAAAGTCCTTAGTGTACTCACTTTGTTGTTACACAAGCATGTATTAATTGCTTATTGGGAAACTGGAAGTACTCAATCTCTGGGATTCTGAGAGAGACAATAAATTAAATAATATAAAAATTACAAGTGTGGTGAGTTTATAATAATAAATATTAATAATAAATTTCCTATACTATCATATTTGTGTAACAAATTCCCTACTCTGTATTTAAGCAACAAACTCGAGCATACAACCTGTCTTAGTTATGAGATTTGAGTAAAAAAAAAAAAAGAATACTTCTTTATATATCCTTTCAGATTTCCTTCTTGGAAAGATTCTTTCCATATTACAAATGACCATTTCCTTTCTTTTTTGTGTAACTTGTTTCATAACATCTTATCAATTTTCTATTTTTTTCCAGTTCAATAAGGAAAACATTATATACATTTATGAAATTATTAAAGAATTAAATAAAATAGTTTTTAAATTTTTAAATTTACATAAAATCCATTACTTATTTCTATATAGCCTGTTTTTGTGCTCTGAATATATGCATATACTTACATATCTGTATATTATATATATTCAAGATTATAAAAACTTTATATTCTTACTTTAACCATTAATATATTCTATAATGCTTTCCTTTAGGAAGCTTATTGTTTTATTTTTGCATATACTTTATCTATTTGGAATTTTTGTTATAAGGTGTATTGGGACTTCTGCTATAGTATTTTTTGTATTTCTTAAATATTTTTCATACTATACATATATATGTATGCATATACATATATATGTATATATATGTATATACATATATATTTTTTACTTTATATGCATTTATTTTATGCTGAATTTATTCCCGTGCTATGAGTTTTTGTTTCTTCAGTTTCTTCTGGGATATCTTTTTCTTCTGTGCAACCTCCTCTTTTGGCTTTGGAACAATTTGTTCCTTCTCAGTGAGGATCCTCTCAATGTGGCAGGGGGAGCTCATGTATGGGTTAATCCGGCCATGTGCTCTGTAGGTTTGTTGGAGCATCTTAGGTGCCTTGTTCACCTGGATGTGTTCAATGACTAGAGAATCTATGTCTAAACTCTTTTTTTTTTCCTTTTTTATTATTATTTTCTTTATTTACATTTCAAATGCTATCCCGAAAGTTTCCCATACCCCTCCCCCCACCTCTGTTCCCCTACCCACCCA
>NW_018393613.1:0-2807 GCF_900095145.1 Mus pahari | reverse complement strand
CATACCCTTGATGGCCTGGGCAGTTTCCTGGGTGTTCTTAAAGTGAACACGAAGGTATGAACCTCTTGATTTGCATGATTTTGTGGGATTTTCTGGGTCAAGAGAGTAGTGAACCATCTTCACAGGTCACCTCTGGCCGCTTACGGGAAGAGCCATACAACATATTTTGATCACGTTCTTCCCTTTTCTCTAAGACCTCTATCTCCCTATAGCTTCTAAACTTCATGTTCTTTGTTTCAGAAGGTTCTCCTAACTTTCTTCAAACCCAATAAAACAAAAACTGAAAAGATAACCATCACCAAATCATATAAAATAGGCACACACAAAAAATAAGGTTTTGTGTGTGTGTGTGTGTGTGTGTGTGTGTGTGTGTGTGTCTTGGCCCTGGAGTGTAGCTGATACACTCAGTGTTCAAATGAAGAAACATACTTTTTCCCTTTCTTAGCAATCAGCTATAAACTGCTTCTTGGTTAAGGATGGAACTTTGTACCCACTTCCTGTTCTCTGTGTTAGCCTTTTTGTCTGGTTTGAACTTGTGAAGATATTGTATGTACTCTCATAGTCTCTGTGAGCTCATATATGCACCAGCCTTGTTGCATCTGAAAGATGCTATTTCCTTGAAGATATCTACTACCTCTGGGTCTTATAATCTTTTTACCTACCCTTCTGCATAGATGCCTAAGACTTAAAAGGAAGGGTTTGATAAGACATCCCATTTAGGACTGAGTTTTCTCACTGTCTGCACGTTGTCCATTTGTGGGTCTCTTGTGTTAACATTTACTGCAAATATAAAGTTTTCTGGTGAGGGTTGAGTGATGTGCTAGTTTATGTGTAAAGCAATATGTCATTAGAAGACATTTTATTACTATGTTCCTTCAGCAGGACAATATTAGTGGGGTTTCCCCTAAGACTCATCACCTATATAGTTTTCAGTGTAAGGTATAAGTTGCATCTCATGGAGTGGTCCCTAAATTCAAAAAAGAAAAAGAAAAAAAACCCTGGACTATAGCATGGTTATCCTTTACAGCTAATATCCACTATAAGCAAGTACACACCATGTTTGTCCTTCTGGATCTAGGTTATTTCACTCAGGATAATTTTTTTCTAGTTCCATCCATTTGCCTGCAAATTTCATTGTGTCATTGTTTTAATACAGCTGAGTAGTAGTCCATTGTGTAATGTACCAATTCTCTTTATCCATTCTTCAGTTGAAGGACATCTAGGTGGTTTCCACTTTCTGGCTGTTATGAATAAGGCAGCTATGAACATAGTTGAGGAAGTGTCATTGTGGGATGATGGCACATCCTTTGGGTAATCCTTTGGGTATATGCCCAGGAGTGGTATAACTGGATCTTGAAGTAGATTAATCCCCAATTTTCTGAGAAACCTCCATATTGATATCCAAAGTGACTGTATCCCACCAACAATGGAGGAGTGTTCTCCTTGCTCTACTTCTACTCCAACATGAGCTATCACTTGTGTTTTTTATCAGAAGTGTAAGATGGATAGTGTTCTAACACTATGAATGCTAATTGGTAGGGTGAAGCTTCTAGTTGAGCAACAGCTTGATTTCTCCATATTCAGTGATGTAAATAAGTGGTGTCTTTAGCAAGAGGACCTTATCATCAGGTTGTATACATAAACAATGGCACCAGGAATAAACTGTAATGTTTGGAAGGGGTCTAGGGAACCTCTAAGGTCAACAACTCAGATAGGAATTGTTCTCATATTGGGAGCAAATGGTATCTAGTTGGGATATTGTCTGAATAATTTAGTATCTTCAGTTAAATTCCTTTTATATATTTTAAGAAGATTCTAAAATAATGAATTAACATGGCTTTTAAAAAAGACACATAGTGTTAATTATCACTCCATATTCCTTCCTTTATTTCTTTCCTCATATCCCTTTCCTTTTAACCTAGTTTCCTTTTTATTCCTTTATAACACTATATTCTATTTTATCTCACGTTGAAGAATCCCTCCTTACCTCTGGACTTTTATGGGCTACATAACTCTGGATATTCTAAATGGAACACACATACTTAAACATTAAAAGCTAACTTCCACAGAAAAAAAGAAAACATGTAATGTTTATCTTCACGACTCTGGGTTACTTCTCTAATGATTGTTTTTAGTTTTATCCAGATGTGCCTGCAAATTTATTTTTTCTTAATGGCTGAATAATATTTCATTGTGAAAATATATCATACTTCCATTATTCATTCATCAGTTAATGGGCATCTATGCTCTTTCTAAATCCTAAATATTATGAAAAGAGCAGCAATGAATATTAAGTATTATAGCAAGAAGTAAAACACTTTGGGTACATGTCCAAGAATGGTATGACTAGATCTTGCAGTAGATCTATTTAAGTTTTTGAGAATCCTCCACACTGACTTTACCAGTTTACACTCCTACAAGCAATGAATAAATGTTTACTCATTCCCAAATCCTCACAAACATCTGTTGCCACCTGTTTTTATTAATGTTGGCCATTCTGACTGAGATAAGATGAAATAAAAAAGGTTTAATTAGCATTTCTCTGATGGCTGAAGATGTTGAACACTTTTAAAATTGTTTCTCAGCCATTTTATTTCAGCTTCTATGAACTCTCTATTTAGTTCTATATCTTATTTTCTTTTCTTTTTTTTTATTTTCTTTATTTACATTTCAAATGCGATCCCGAAAGTTTCCTGTACCCCTCCCCCACCTCTGCTCCCCTACCCACCCACTCCCACTACTTGACCCAGGCCTTGCTTTGTGCTGTGTCATATAAAGTTTGCAAGACCAAGGGGCCTCTCTTCCCA
>NW_018393612.1:0-16246 GCF_900095145.1 Mus pahari | reverse complement strand
CAAGCCTTAGTACCGCTCTCGGGCGCACTCCCCTCCTCGGGTGAGGAAAGGCGCTGGATGCCAGGCGGACACCCCTCCTCGGTCGGGGAGGCAAGGTGTTGGGTCCTGAGTGCTTTTATATTAAGAAGCAGGATGTTAATGACCTGAGAGGCAAATTTGCATGTTATAAAGTGCTTTCATTCAGTAGCTCACAGTGTATAATTTTTTAAAGAATTATTTTTTTCTTTTATGTACATGAGTATACTGTAGCTATCTTCAGATATACCAGAAGAAGGCATCAGATTCCAGCAGATGGTTGTGAGCCACAAAGTGGTTGCTAGGAATTGAACTCAGGACCTTTTGGAAGAACAGCCAATACTCTTAACTTCCAAGTCATCTCTCCAGCCCACACTGTATATTTTTAAAATTCCATTTGAAAGTTCTAATCTTTCCCAAGTAGACAGTAACATACATATCTGAACACTTTTGCATGTTCAGTTGCACTCAAAGTTTTCCAAGGTATTTATCTTTAAAGTCATAACAGAGATGAGAGATGGTTCAGTGGTTAAGAGTACCAGGTGCTCTTCCAGAGAACCCAGAACAGAGTTGAGCGCTCACTTAGAGGCTTACAACTGTAAGTTCATTTCCAGGAGATCTGATACCTTCTTTCTGACTCTGTGGCACCAGACATACACACAATTCACAAACATACATGCACGTAAAACATTGTACATGTGAAAGAAAATAATAAATTAAAAACAATGAAAGATTTTTCATTTGGGATTTCTTTGAGTCCTACACTTGGGTCATTTTGGAAGCTAAATTCTTGTGTAGAGCTTGTGTTACTCAGAACACAAAGAGACAGTGGCTATAATACATGGTCCAATGTTGAGCATTTTCTCAGAGAAATATACTTTTCTGCCACCTCTTTATTATTTGTAGGGAAATGAACAGAATTGAAGATCATTGTGTTATGTGAAATAAGGCACTTTCACACAGAAAAACATGACACATATTATCATATATGAAATCTGTAGGAGAAATCACAAATCCAATGGAGAGACTCTTACCCATGTGTGAGAAATGGAAGGGACAGAGTGATACAGTAGGGAATTATGGGCAAATGTCATGAAAGTCATGCTTGTGCATATAATCAAATTCATAATACAATATAGAAATAAGATTTGTGTCTGTCAATGAGACTTCATAAAGATCAATTAATCTACAACAACCACAACAACAACAGACAAACCCCAAATTGGACCAAATACACTAAATGTATAATGTTTTCTATTATATTTCAAATATTTCATAAATCATCACCAAAACATTATATTCCAATTACCTGTTTGTATGTCCATAATTTAACAAAAACACAAAGAAATCAGATGGGTAAAAAAGTGTAAATGCTAATGAGCACATAGCTCCAGTGTTCAAAGGAACATTAGAAATGTACTCTTTACTACACTGCATATGCTATATGAGATTTAACTCTAATGAAACTGCAGATAGTTTAGGTAGAAACAGAAGGACAAAGGGCGTGGGGAGATGTCTTGAACAGATGCAAATAAATAAGCAAATAAAAGTAGGAAAACAATGAAAATATTATTACCTAAAGACAAGATTTGGTAAGAAAAACAAGAAACATAGAATTTAGTTACCTGGAAAGAATAGTAGGAGAAAAGAAATCTGAAGGAAAACAGTGCAAAATCTAAGGTGAGATAGTCAGGGAAGAGGATCAGTGTGAAGCTCATCGTACCTTCCTCTGGCTCTGAGCGCTGAGCACTGGGAGCCCTTCAGGGCAGTGTGAATCCCACGGATAGGATGTGTCTTGGAAAGGCTGCCTAGCAGGAGGCATGGCTAAATCAAGGACAGGATGACAGGACTCTTCCTCCCAGTGGACATGGACCAGCTTGTCACCCAAGGCATAGCAAGCTTCTTGGTTTCACGATAAACATGAGAATCTCCATGACCAACATCAGTGCAATTGGTTTTGGGTCTGTGTGTTCATGCGTACATGGGCACGTGGGAACCAGAAATCAATCTTGGAATCTTTCCTCTAATCCCGTTTTTTTTGTTTAAAAAAAAATACTATTTATTGCTTTTTAAAATTTATTATTCAATTCATTTACATCTAAAATGATACCCCACTTCCAGGTTACCCCTCACAAACCCCCTATCCCACAACCTCCCTATCACCTCTCCTTTTTGCCTCTATGAGACTACTCCCCTATCCACTTACCCTCTCCTGCAATACCACTCCAGCATCCCCCTAAGCTTGGAGCATCAAACCTCCATAGGTCCAAGGGCTGCCCCTTCCATTGATGTCAGACAAGGCCATTCTCTGCTACCTATGTCTCTGGAACCATGGTTCCCTCCCTGTATACCTCTTGGTTGGTAGTTTAGTCCCTGGAATCACTGGGTGGACTGACCAGCTGATGTTGTTCTACCTATGGAGCTGCAATTCCCCTCAGCTCTTACAGTCCTTCTGCCAGCTCCCCCACCAGGGTTCCTGAGCTCAGTTTGATGGTTGGCTCCAAGCATCCTCATCTGTATTGCTCAGTTGCTGGCTGAACCTCTCAAGGAACAGTCATACCAGGTTCCTGTCAGCAAGTGCCTCTTGGCAAAGGCAACAGTGTAAAGTTTGGTGTCTGCAGACAAGATGGATCCCCAGGTGGGGCAGTCCTTAGATGGCCCGTACTTCAGTCTCTGCTCCATTTTATTTTATTTTATTTTATTTTATTTTATTTTATTTTATTTTGTCTCAGATCTTCCTTTGGACAGGAACATTTCTGGGTTAAAAACTTGGAGATGGATGTGTGGCCCCATCCCACCACTGGGGACCATACCTATCTACTGGAGGTGGTCTCTACAGGTTCTGTGTACCCTTCTCTGCTAAAATCATTCCCGTTGGGTCCTGGGAGCCTCTCTTTTCCTGGTGTCTGGGACCATCCAGTGGCTACCCCCAGTTCCTCATCACCCCTGCTAAATATTTTTATTCAATTTCCTGATCCTCTGTACCTCTCTTCTGTACCCTCTAATACCTGATACTTCCCCCTTATTTCCTCCCGCTCCTCTCTTCTCCCAGCTCCCTCTCCCTCCCTCAACTTCCCAAGATCATTCTGTTCCCCACCCCTCCATGCAGAACTGAAGCATCTACACCCTTGTCTTCCTTTCTCCTAAGCTCCATATGGTCTGAGGGTTGTATCATGGACATTGTGAGTTTGGGGTCTAATATCTACTTATCAGTGAATGCATACAATATGTGTTCTTTTGTGACTAGGTCATCTCACTCATCGTGATATTTTCAAGTTCTATCCACTTGCCTGTAATGAATATGAAAATTCCAACTCAATTCTTTATATTGATTGATTTTTTTAAAAGTAACATTTTGTGATGGGTGGTGGTGGCAGCCCACACCTTTAATCCCAGCACCTTAATCCACTGTACCTCTTGTATGGCAGAGGCAGGTGGATTTCTGTGAGTTCAAGGCCATCCTGGTCTACACACTGAGTTCCAAGAGAGTCAAAGGTACATAGTGAAATCCTACCTCAAACCCTGCCCCCCCCCAAAGAAACCAACTACAAAAGAAAATATAAACCAAACAAACCAGCACCATCACACCAGCAACAACAAAAACCCCAAAAGAAACAAAACCAAAACTATGTTTAAAAAAAAAAAAACATTTTATTTATTTTTGGAAAACAGCACACAATGCATTGAAAATGTCCACTTCCCATTCCAGTTCTCTGGCAGCATCCCCAAACACGTCTCTTTCTCAGCTTCATGTGCTTTCTTTTTTAAAACTTATAACTCATTTCGCCTACTCAGTGTGGTCAGGTGCTCACGGGTCTGAAGCCATTCCCCGGTGTATGGGCAGTCTGCTGGGAGCCAGAGGTCTAAAGAAAATGACTCTCTTCTCACAGTAGCCATCAGCTGCCAATGTAGAACTGGATCTTCAGGAGTGTCTCTCTCATCCCTGCTTGGGTTTAAAAAATAATAATATTATAATTATTATATCATTATTATAATCATCATCATTATTTGATTTATTGAGACAGGATTTCTCTGTGTAGTTTTTTTTTCTTTTTTCTTTTAGTCCTTTCAGAAATTTATTCTAAAAATTAAAAATACATATTCATAAAATACTCAGATATCAGTTTTCAGAGTAACTTAATATGCAATGGCTTTTATTGAATAATTTATTTTTTTTACACTCCCTATTTTATTCCCCCCCCATCCACCCTCTGACTGTTCCACATCCCATGCCTCCTTCCCACCCTCCTGTCTCCACATGAATGTCCCCACCTCCACACCCCCTGACCTCTAAACTCTCTGGGGCCTCCAGTCTCTTGAGGGTTAGGTGCATCATCTCTGAATAAACACAGACCTGGCAGTCTTCTACTGTATGTATGCTGGGGACCTCATATCAGCTAGTGTATACTGTCTGTTTGGTGGTCCAATGTTTGCAAGATCTTGGGGGTCCAGATTAATTGAGACTGCTGGGTCCTCTTACATGTTCATCCTTCTCCTCAGCTTCTTTCAGCCTTCCCTAATTCAACAACAGGGGTCTGGTGCTTTTTGTTCATTGGTTGGGTGCAAATATCTGCATCTAACTCTTTAAGTTGTTTGTTGGGTCTTTCAAAGGGCAGTCATGATAGATCACTTTTTGTGAGCACTCCATAGCCTCAGTAATAGTACCAGGCCTTGGGACCTCCCCTTGAGTTGGATCTCACTTTGGGCCTGTCACTGGACCTTATTTTCCTCAGGCTTCTCTCCATTTCCATTCCTGTAATTCTTTCAGACAAGACCAATTATGGGTCAGGGTTGTGACTGTAGGACGGCAACCCCATCCCTCACTTGATGCCCTGTCTTCCTGGTGGAGGTGGGCTCTATAAGTTCCCTCTCTCTACTGTTGGGCATTTCATCTAAGGTCCCTCCCTTTGAGTCCTGAGAGTCTCTCTCCTCCCAGGTCTCTAGTGCATTCTGGAGGGTCCCACAACCTCCTATCTCCCAAGGTTGCCTGTTTCCAAACTTCCTGCTGGCCCTCAGGGCTTCAGTCCTTTTTCCACACCCAGAACCAGATCACGTTCCCCCTACCCCTTCCCCTCCCCTTCCACTTTCCCTCCCAGGTCCCTCCCTCCCTCCCCACATGTGATAGCTTTCTTCTCTATCCCAAGTATTACTGAGGCGTCCTCATTTGGGCACTTCAGCTTGTTGAACTTTGTGAGTTCTGTAGACTATATATTGGGTATTCGCTACATTTGGGGGGGGCTAATAACCACTTATTAGTGAGTACATACCATGCAAATTCTTTTGGGTCTGAGTTACCTCACTCAGGATGATATTTTCTAGTTCCACCCATTTGCCTGCAAAACATGGGGTTTCCTTGTTCTTAATAGCTAAGTAGTATTCCATTGTGTAAATAAACCACATTTTCTGTATCCATTCTTCTGTCGTGGGACATCTGGATTGTTTCCAGTTTCTAGCTATCACAAATTAGGCCACTATGAACATTGTGGAACACATGCCCCTGTGGCATGGTTGGACATCTTTTCAGTATATTACCAAGAGTGGTATAGCTGGGTCTTCAGGTAGATCTAGTTCTAATTTTCTGAGGAACCTCCAGATTGATTTCCAGAGTGGTTGTACCAGTTTGCAATCCCACCAGCAATGAAGGAGTGTTGCTCTTTCTACACATCCTCTCCAACAAGTATTGACACCTGAGGATTTGATCTTAGACATTCTGGTTAGTGTAAGGTTAAATCTCATGGTTGTTTTGATTTGCATTTCCCTGATCACTGAGGACTTTGAACATTTCTTTAGGTGCTTCTCAGCCATTTGAGATTCCTCAATTGTGAATTCTTGGTTTAGTTCTATACCCCATTTTTTGATTTTTTTATTAACTTCTTGAGTTCTTTGTATATTTTTGATATTAGCCCTCTATCAGATGTGGGGTTAGTGAAGTTTTTCCCAATCTGTAGATTGCCAATTTGTCTTATTGACTATGTCCTTTGCATTACAGAAGATTTCCACTTTCATGAGGTCCAATTTATCAATTCTTGATCTTAGAGCATGAGCCACTGGAGTTCTGTTTAGGAAATTCCCCCCTATGCCACTGAGTTCAAGGCTTTTTCCCAATTTCTCTTCTATTAGATTCAGTGTATCTGGCTTTATGTTGAGGTCCATGATCCACTTGGACTTGAGCTTTGTACAAGGTGACAGATATGGCTCTATTTTCATTCTTCTACATACAGACAGCCAGTTAGACCAGCACTACTTAATGAAGATGCTTTCTTTTTTTCCATTGTATATTATTTGGTGACTTTGTCAAAGATCAAGTGGCAGTTAAGTGTGTGGTTTTATTTCTGTGTGGAATTCTATTCCATTGATCAATATGTCTGTCTCTGTACCAATATCGTGCAGATTTTTATCACTATTGCTCTGTAGTAAAGCTTGAGGTCAAGGATGGTGATTCCCTCAGCTGTTCTTTTATTGTTAAGAATTGTTTTTACTATTCTGGGGTTTTTGCCTTTCCAGATGAATTTGAGAATTGCTCTTTCCATGTCTTTGAAGAATTGTGTTGGGATTTTTATGGGGATTACATTGAATCTATAGATTGCCTTTGGTAGGATGACCATTTTTACTATGTTATTTCTGCCAATCCATGAGCATGGGAGATCTCTCCATTTTCTGAACTCTTCTTTGATTTCTTTCTTAAGAGACTTGAAGTGATTGTCATACAGGTCTTACACTTGTTTGGTTAGTGTTACTCCAAGATATTTTATATTATTTGTGGCTATTGTAAAGGGAGTTGTTTCCCTAATTTCTTTCTCAGCCTGCTTATCATTTGTATAAAGGCTACAGATGTATCTGAGTTAATTTTATATCCAGTCACTTTGCTGAAGTTGTTTATCAGCTGGAGAAGTTCTCTGGTAGAATTTTGGGGGTGACTTATATATACTATCATATCATCTGCAAATAGTAATACCTTTATTTCTTCTTTACCAATTTGTATACCCTTGATCTCTTTGTTGTCTTATTGTTGTAGCTAACACTTAGAACACTATATTGAATAGATATGGGGAGAGTGGGTATTCTTGTCTTGTCCCAGATTTCAGTGGGATTGCTTCAAGTATGTCTCCATTTAATTTGATATTGGCTCTTGGTTTGCAGTAAATTGCTTTTATTATGTTTAGGTATGGGTCATGAATTCCTGATTTCTCCAATACTTTTAACATGAAGGTGTCTTATGTTTTGTCAAATGCTTTTTCTGCATCTAAGGAGATGATTATTTGATTTTTTTCTTTGTGTTTGTTTATATAGAGGATTATGTTAATGGATTTTCATATTTAATATGAAACCTTACATCCCTGGGATGAAGCAAACTTGATCATGGTGAATGATGGTTTGGATGTGTTCTTGATTCGGTTTGCAAGAATTTTATTACTTTTGCATCGATATTCAAAGCAAGATTGGTCTGAAGTTCTCTTTTTGGTTGTGTCCTTGTTTGGTTTAGTTATCAGGGTAATTGTGGCTTCATAGAATGAGTTAGGTAGAATTCCTTCTGTTTCTATTTTATGTAATAGTTTGGGGAAAATTGATATTAAGTATTCTTTGAAGGTCTGGTAGAATTCTGCACTAAATCCATCTGGCCATGGTGACCTGATAGGATGCACGGTATTATTTCAATCTTCTTTTATCTGTTGAGGGTTGTTTTGTGACCAATTATATGGTTAATATTGGAGAAGGTACCATGAGGTACTGCTGAGAAGAAGGTGTATTCTTTTGTTTTAAAGTGAAATGTTCTGTAGATATCTGTTAAATCCATTTGGTTCATAACTCTCTTAGTTTCACTGTGTCTGTTTAGTTTCTGTTTCAATGTCCTGTCCATTGGCAAGAGTGGGGTGTTGAAATCTCCCACTATTATTGTATGGGGTTCAATTTGTGTTTTGAACTTTAGTAATTTTTCTTTTATGAATTTGGGTGCTCTTGCATTTGGGCTATAGATGTTTATAATTGAAACTTTCTCTTAGTGAATTTTCCCCTTGATGAATATGACCTTCTTCATCACGTTTGATAACTTTTGGTTGAAAATTTACTTTATTGGACATTAGGATGGCAACTCCTGCTTGTTTCCTGGGACCATTTGCTTGAAATACCTTATTTCCATCCTTTTAGTCTGAGATAGTATTTCTCTTTGTTATTGAGGTGTATTTCTTATATGCAGCAAAATGCTGAATCTTGTTTGTATATCCAGTCTGTTAGCTTATGTCTTTTTATAGGTGAGTTGAGTCCACTAATTAAAGAGAGATGACTATTGGTTCCTGATATGTTCATTTTTTATAGGTAGCTTTATGTGCTGTGGCCCTCTGCTTTTGGCTTTTGTTATGAGATGCCTAATATCTTTTTGTTTCTTTGGTTCAGGTATGTTCCTTGTTTTGGGGTTTTCCTTCCAGGATCCTCTGCAGGTCTGAGTTGGTAGATAGATACTGTTTGAATTTGGTTTTGTCCTGGAATGTTTTGTTTTCTCCATCCATGTTGCTGAGTCTAGTAGCCTGGGTTGGCATTTGTTTTCTCTTAAAGTCTGCATGACCTCTGACCAGGCTCTTCTGGCTTTCATAGTCTCTGTTGAGAAGTCTGGTGTAATTCTGATAGGTCTACCTTTGTATGTTACTTGGCCTTTTTCCCTTGAAGCCTTTAATATTCTTTCTTTGCTCTATGCATTAATGTAATGATAATTATGTGATGAGAAGATTTTATTTTCTGGTCCCATTTATTTGGTGTTCTATAGGCTTCTTGGACTCTTATGGACACTTCTTTCCTTAGGTTGGGGAAGTTTTCTTCTATGATTTTGCTAAAGACATTTTCAGGTCCTTTGAACTGGGAATCTTTGTTCCCCTCTATTCTGATTATTCTTAGATTTGGTCTTTTCATTGTGTCCTGAATTTTCTGTATGTTTTGGGCTAAGAGTATTTTGTGTTTTAAATTTTCTTTGGCAATTGTGCCAATTTCATCTATCATATCTTCGATACCTGAGATTCTCTCTTCTATCTCTTGTATTCTGTTGCTGATACTTACATCTGTAATTCCTGACCTCTTTCCTAGGCTTTCCATTTCCAGGTTTGCTTCCATTTGTGCTTTCTTTATTGTTTCTACTTCCACTTATGGGTCTTGGATCACTTTATTCAATTCCTTTACCTGTTTACCTGTGTTTTCCTGTATTTCTTTCAGTGAGTTATTGTATCCTCCTTAAAGAACTCTATTATCTTCATGAGATAGGATTTTGTGTCACCTTCCTAATTTTCAGGTGTGTTGGTGTGTTCAGGGTTTGCTATGGTGGGAGAACTGGGTTCTGATGTTTCCTACATATTTTGGCTTCTGTTGCTTATGGCCTTGTGCTTGCCTTCACCATCTGAATATCCCTGGTGTTTGTTAGTCTGGGTGACTGTCTGGAGTCTGCCTCTTTTGTCCTTGGGTTGCTTCAGGTTTCCTGGTAGGCCTGGGCCTTGGCTGTATCAGACTACCTGTGGGGTCTTCCAACTGGGGGCTCTTCACAGGGGTAGAGAAGCTGCTGATCTGTTGCCCTGGCTGCAGTAGAACTCTTGGGAGGCCTTCAGACTGTTGGGTGTTCAGCAGAGCAGTCAAGCTGTTGTCCACCTGCCCTGAATACAGCTGATCCTCAACTGCTCTGAGTGCAGAGGGTCCTCAACTGCTCAACTGCTCTGAGTGCAGTGGGTCCTCTAGGGTGGATCAGAATATGATGTCTTTACAAGAGCAGACCAACTAGGAGTCTGCCCTCCCCCCCAAAGCAAGCACCGGGCAGAAGGGGTGGAAGGGACAGAAGAGGAGTGCTGTTCAGGAGGGTGGGAGTTTTGGTGGGTGATGGGTCTCAAGTCCACCAGACTCGAAGCAGCAGCTCCGGGACTCAGGGGGTGGTGGGGAGGGGGTTCTTACCAACTGCTCTGAGTGCAGGGGATCCTCTAGGATGGACTGGGATATAGTATCTTCATGGGAGCTGACCAACTAGGAGTCTGCCCCCACAGCCAGGACCCAGTAGAAGGGGTGGAAGGGACAGAAGGGTGCATGCTTTCGTACAGTATGTTTTGATTATTTTTTTCCTGTCTATCAACTCCTCCAGGATTCTTCCTACATCCTTACCCACTCAGCTTAATACACACTCCCTCTTGCTCTCCCTCTCACTGTCTCTCTCTGTGTGTCTCTATGTCTCTCTCTCCATCTCTCTGTCTCTGCCTCTCTCTCTCTCTCTCTCTCTCTCTCTCTCTCTCTCTCTCTCTCTCTCTTTCTCCTGCCCCTTTCCAAATCAAAAACAAACTTGGCTGTTTTGAGCCTCCCTGTGGGTTCTGGGAACTGAAACTGGATCCTCTGGAAGAGCAGCAAGTACTCTTAAAGGATGAGCCATAGATTGAGCCCCTCAGAACTCTTTTCTTATGTAATTTTTTGTTTCCTGTATTTGAATGTTGTGCTTGAATGAATGTATGTGTACCACACTCATGACTGGTGCTAGCAGAGGTCAGACTAGAGGTCAATAGCTTGTTATTAAGGAATGGTGACACATGAGTGACCCCCATACTGAAACTTTTCTTATCTATCTATCTATCTATCTATCTATCTATCTATCTATCTATCATCTATCTATCTATCTATCTATTGAGTTTACATTCTGATCTGAGCCTGATTCCCAGTCCTACCCTCACAAACCCCTCCACCAATTACCCCTCAACTTCTCCACAGAGAAGAAGAAAGCTCCATGGATACCACCCCACCTTGGCACATCAAGTTGCATATCCTCTCCTACTGAGGCCTGACAAGCCAGTCCCAGCTAAGGGAAGGGAATGGAAAGGCAGGCAACAGAGTCAGAGAGAACCCTGCTCCAATTGTTAGAGGACCCACATGAAGACCAAACTGCACATCTGCTATACATGTGTAACTGGTCTAGGTCCAGCCCTTGCATGGTCTTTGGTTGGAGGTTCAATCTCTGTGAGCCACCATGGGCTCCTGTTAGTGGACCCTGTCAGTTTTGTGATGTCCTTGACTGCTTAGGCTCCCTCAATCCTATCCCTCACTCTTCCACAAGACTCCTACACTCCTCCTAATGTTGGCTATGGGTTTCTGCATCTGCTTCTATCAGCCACCAGATGCCATGCTGGGATTTTTACTTTTTTTTTTTTTTTTTTTTGATCTTAGATAGGTACTGTGAGTTCCTGCTTGCAGCAGTGATGTCATGTCTCATGGTTCACACTCACAGTGCTCTTCCTTATTGTCCAGCCTTACATCCTTTATGAGCCCTCTTCCTTGTTCCCTCCTGAGGAACAAGATTGCTCATGGGTCCTGAGTACCATCAGTTAGTCTATGCTGACTGTCCTGAGAGAACCAGAAATCCTTCTGTCTTCACATTCCTATAATGGCAGCTTAAAACACATTCCTCTATGACTTGTTTTTTACCTGAGTTCTAGGGATCACACTCAGGCTCTTATGCTTGTATAGAAACAACCCACAGTTATCCTTTCAGATTCATGGCCTCTTTTTTCATTAATTGTTGTTACATTATAAAGAGTATGTAGCATTTATGTATTTAGGAATACCTGCCCCCCCCATACATAACAATTAATGAAAAAAGAGGCCAAGAATTTGAAAGAGAACAAGAAGAAGCATATACAGCAGGGTCTGGAGGGAGGAAAAGAAGGGGGAACCAATTTAATTATGTCATAATTTCAAATGTAGAAGAAATAACTAAAAGCATACTAAAATAGTAAAAATAATTATTGATGATTCAAATTCAGCTATGGTACAAGGACATCCATTGAATCTCTATCATTTGTTCCACATGAGTCCCACCCACAAAAGTGTTTGTGGTAGTTGGTAGTTAAGAAACATAAATTCATTTGTTCAATACTTAAAAGGTGTTCCTTAGAACAGAAAACACAGTAAAACACATAACCAAATGGTATTTCAAAATTTTGATTAGAAGTATTTTAATAGAGAAAAATCAGGAAATAAAATATTGTTCGAATATTTAAAATATTTTTATTTTGGATACAGTGTCATGGTTTGAGTGTATAGTAAATATTAAAATAAACTACTATTATGTACATTGAGTTTTACTCGAGAAAAATGTTAACTATCTGAATTTTTAATAGTATACACATTGTCTGAATTATAACTAATATAATTTCAGGTATTCAAGGTCCATATTCAAATTGTTTATTCCATGAAACTCATTAAGACACAGTTTTAACACCAAGAAAGTGTGGGTTTCAGTTCAGCAGTGGAGTCAACTTTGAAGACATGTCATCCTCAGTACTGAAAATGAAGAAGCAAATTGCAAAATAACTTTATTATTCTTCATGAGGAAAAAAGGACAGATGGTTGGGTAGCATGTTGTTAAAATTGAATTAATTGACTCCAATCTTGGAATTTTTTCTTTTGTATAAAAGCCATAAAGGGTGATGGAGTTGTTCAAGCAATAAATTAACACAAAGCAGCTCACCAGAGACAGGATGCTGTGAGTGGCTTTGCGCTCAGGAGATGACTGAGAGGAAAGGCTTGGACTGTGGAGATGCTGGGCTCTCTTGTAGTGTCTGTAGAGAAAAATCACCATGTAGAAGCTGGCCCATACCATGACAGCCACATAGAAGAGATCGTGAGTGAGGATAAGACTAAAAAATGACCCTGAATTGTGGTTTCCAAAGTATTTGTTTTGACAGTAACCATCTGAATATCCATTGCCAACTTGAGTTTTATTATTTTTGGCTATTACCATGTCAAGCATATACCCATAGATGACTACATTAATAAACCAGGAGCAAAGTAAGGAAGAAAAAATCCATGTAGAGAGTCTAGGCTTAAGCCAGGAGGCCAACTTAGAGTTACTGGGACTGATGGTGATGACTTGGGATGTGCTTAGAACAGAGGTGGTACAGATGGACAGACCCCGGCTGACTCTGCATGAAAACAAAACTGCCTTACAACCGATATCATCCAGAAAATGTGGTACTCCAAAGGATAACATGATATCTTTTATCAATGTGAATGTAATTGTCAGCATATTAACTATTGTCAGGTGCATGAAAACTGAATCAATCAACTTCTTAAAATTTGGCTTGAATAAAAAAGTGTATACATACAACATTAACAGTGATGAGTTCCCTATCACACCAAGACAAAACTGGAATATGAGAAAGATCTGGAAGAATGTGTCACTTGGAAGCATGATGTTAAAGTAAGTCAGGTTTGTTAAGTCTAGAGGACCAAATAAATGGACTGTATTTTAAAACAATTTTGAAATGGTGTTTGTAGAAAAATAGACTGAATGGCAGCTCAGGAGCAAAGAGAAGTGATGAAATGTCCAAATCTTTTCTTTCCTTTCTTCCTCCTCCTCTTCCTCCTTTTCCTTCTCCTCCTCCTCTTCCCCTTTCTTGTCCTCCTTCTCTTTATTTTCGCTTCTTCTTTTGTTTTCTCAAGTCAGGGATTCTCTGTGTTACCCTGTCTGGAACTTGCTCTGTAGACCAGGCTGGCCTTGAACTCACAGAGATCCAACTAACTCTACCTCCCAAGTGCTGGGATCTAATGTGTGCACCATCACCTAATAGAGAAATGTACAACTCCTTTCAATCTTAGTTCCAGAGATGACACTTTATCAACTTCATTCCTGGGATTCTTGACAATCTTACAGAATAGAATTAAGTGTTGAGAGTAATAAAGGATCGATTCCACCCAAACATCCTGAATTCTGTTATGTCAGGCAGAAGGATATGTTGACCTATGTGAAAGCCAAATTTGGATGTCATGAGGGATTTAAAAATTATTTATTCTATGTGTGCAAGTGTTTTGCCTTCATGTCTGTGTATTATATACATGCCTCTGAACAAACCTTGGATCTCTGGAAGAACAGCTAATGGTCTTTAACTGCTGACACATCCATCCAGCCCTAATGAATTTCTATTCATCAGTCAATATTTTTTTCTTTAATCAAGTACCAATGTTTTCATATTTGCAACAACATTTGCTTCTATCACATATATAGTAATGTGTATACATGACCTTTAGTATTTGGGTTGCACATACATTTCTTTCAGCTTAGTGATGACTAAATTCTTAGACTTTCCATGTGGACTCTTTGCCTCTCGTTCTACTCTACATGCTGACCAGCAAAGTTCTGAGGCATTGCATTTCATTTTATCTATTTATTTTGCTCACATATTAGAGCTGAGAACTCTAAGGCAGAACACAAAGGCCAGGGTGAGACTATATATCCCATCATAATGAGCACATCTTCACAAAAATGTATTTTCTGTGATATTCAGTGACTAAATCAATCAGGCTGGTTTTGATTGATAAACCTACTCTAACAAAGATTTGTATATTTTGTATTGCAACATCTAGATTCTATTTCCATTTGAAGGTTCTTTTGTATTTGTGTTATAGAGGCAGAGTTCTCAAGGCCACTGTTACACAAAGAATAACAATGTCACAAAATTTATGAACTTTGACCTTGAACTTCACAACATTGTTATGCCACCCATGTTCTGTGGATGTGGGTGTATGTGTGTAGGGTTGCTAGACTCATTAATATACTGATCTAAGTATTTTTGTTACCTGGAATATATATATTTATTCTTTGGAGGATATCTATGGATTCTTCAACAGTCTATTTTATCCTGACAAGTTCTATTAGACTTTGCCCAATGTGCCAGTCTGAATTCTCATTACACACCATGGATGTCTGCATTGGCATGAATCCCTAGTACAGTCAAGATACTCTAGTATGAAGGACCAACATTTGAATTACTTAAAGAATGATTTGTACAGGCACAATGCCTATCTTAGAGTAACAATTAATTTCAAATTTTGTATCAATCTACAAAGATTTATACCAATAAAAACTTTAAACCTGTATATATAGATATAGATATATAGATATAGATATAGATATAGATATAGATATAGATATAGATATAGATACTGCACTAATACAAGAAAATATAACGTCTACTTTGAATCAAAATTTAGAGATTTTTATCAATGTAAAATTATGGATTTAAAATGGTTTCTTTAAGAGTAAATTTAGTAATCCATTCTCACAACTCATTCAAGAATACAAGGCTTAAACGCAGACCTTCTAATATCTTCTATTACAAACTGTTTAAGATGATTATATGATACAAGATAAAGGTCAGATAATAAACTCATGGTAATATGATTCTGCTTTAATTAAAATAAAGTGTTTCAATATTAGAAATCAACCAAATGGAAACAAAAAGAACTATTCAAAGAATCAACCAAACCAGGAGCTGNTTCTTTGAGAAAATCAACAAAATAGATAAACCCTTAGCCAGATAACTAGAGGGCACCAGGACAGTATCCTAATTAACAAAATCAGAAATGAAAAAGGAGACATAACAACAGATCCTGGAGAAATTCAAAACATCATCATATCCTACTATAAAGGGCTATAATCCAAAAAACTGGAAAACCTGGATAAAATGGACAACTTCCTAGACAGATACCAGGTACCAAAGTTAAATCAGGATCAGATTAACGATCTTAACAGTCCCATTTCCCCTAAGGAAATAGAAGCAGTCATTAATAGTCTCCCAACCAAAAAAAGCCCAGGACCAGATGGGTTTAGTGCAGATTTCTATCAGACCTTCAAAAAAGACATATTTCTTTCTTTTTTTTTTTTTTAGCCAAACACAATCAATTTTTATTCCCAATCTGCACCAGGAGATAATTAAAAACAGCTCCTTACTATTTACTATTTGAAAAATTTGCACGTTAAACTTGCAATGTTGACTTGTGACGGAGCAGGTACCATTAGTAATTGTCAATGTGATCACATGATCATCCCATGGGCCTTTCCCTCACCCCAGCAATCAGACTGGCTGCTTTGGAATCCTCCTTTCCCACAGAGGCATTGGCAGTCGTCACTGGTCATCCTTAGTATCAGAATGCAGTCACCACTGCTTGGGAGACATTCGCTGGATAAGCAGCGTGTTAACCGGTCTGAAACAGCCTGGATACTCGTGTGATTTACTTCCCTTCCCCTTTTGTTTTCATTTCTAAAAATGCCATTATGTATTTCATGTGAGTCTTCTGTCCTCATCTGATACGCTCATGCATCAGACCCTTTTATAGATGGTTGTGAACCATTGTGTAGGTGCTGGGAACTGAACTCACGACCTCTGGAAGAGCAGCTAGTGCTTTTAACCACTGAGCCATCTCTCCAGTCCTTATGTCACTTTCT
>NW_018393611.1:6156-11847 GCF_900095145.1 Mus pahari | reverse complement strand
GAACACCCCTCCTTGGGCGGGGAAAGGCGCCGGATGACCAGAACCAGACATGGGTTCCTTCCCAGAAGCTGTGGATCTTCTCCAGTCCACCCTTTCCCTGGCAGAGCACTGGAACCAAGATGGCTCACGTCCCTAATTTCTTTCTCAGCCCGTTTATCCTTTGTGTAGAGAAAGTCCACTGATTTGTTTGAGTTAATTTCATATCCAGCTACTGCACTGAAGCTGTTTATCAGGTTTAAAAGTTCTTTGATGGAATGTTTAGGGTCACTTATATACACTATCATATCATCTGCAAATAGTGATATTTTGACTTCTTCCTTTCCAATTTGTATCCCTTGATCTCCTTTTGTTGTCCAATTTTTCTGGCTAGGACTTCAAGTAGTATATTGAAGAGGTAGGGCAGCCTTGTCTAGTCCCTGATTTTAGTGAGATTGCTTCGAGTTTCTCTCCATTTAGTTTGATGTTGGCTACTGGTTTGCTGTATATTACTTTCATTATGTTTAGGTATGGTCCTTGAATTCCTGATCCTTCCATGACTTTTATCATGAAGGAGTGTAGGATTTTCTCAAATGCTTTCTCAGCATCTAAAGTGATTATCATATGATTTTTGTCTTTGAGTCTGTTTATATAGTGGATTACATTGATGGATTTCTGTATATTAAACCATCCTTGCATCCCTGGGATAAAACCTACTTGGTCATGATGGATAATCATTGTGATGTGTTCTTGGATTCAGTTTGCGAAGAATTTATTGATTATTTTTCATCGATAGTCATAAGGAATATTGGTCTGAAATTCTCTTTCTTTGTTGGATCTTTGTGTGGTTTAGGTATCAGAGTAATTGTGGCTTCATAGAATGATTTGGGTAGAGTACTTTCTGTTTCTATTTTGTGGAATTGTTTGAGGAGAGTTGGAATTAGGTCTTCTTTGAAGGTCTGATAGAACTCTGCACTAAACCCATCTGGTCCTGGACTTTTTTTGGTTGGGAGACTACTGATGACTGCTTCTATTTCTTTAGGGACTGTGAAGATTGTTAATCTGCTTGAAAAGCCAAAAAAAAATTGTTAATCTGATCTTGATTTAACTTCGGTACCTGATATCTGTCTAGGAAGTTGTCTATTTCAACCAGGTTTTCCAGTTTTGTTTAGTATAGCCTTTTTGTAGTAGGATCTGATAATGTTTTGTATTTCCTCACGTTCTGTTGTTATGTCTCCTTTTTAATTTCTGATTTTGTCAATTAGGATACTGTCCCTGTGCCCTCTAGTTAGTCTGGCTAAGGGTTTATCTGTCTTGCTGATTTCTCAAAGAACCAGCTCCTGGTTTGGTTGATTCTTTGAATAGTTCTTTTTGTTTCACTTGGTTGATTTCAGCCCTAAGTGATCATTTCCTGCTGTCTTCTCCTCTTGGGTGAATTTGCTTCCTTTAGTTCTAGAGCTTCTAGGTGTGCTTTCAGGCTGCTAATGTATGCCCTCTCTAGTTTCTTTTTGGAGGCACTCAGGGCTATGAGTTTTCCTCTTAGGACTGCCTTCATTGTATCCCTTAAGTTTGGCTATGTTGTAGATTTATTTTCATTAAACTCTAAAAAAGACTTTAATTTCTTTATTTCTTCCTTGACCAAGCTATCATTGTGTAGAGTGTTGTTCAGTTTCCATGTGAATGTTGTCTTTCTATTATTTATGCTGTTATTGAAGATCAGCCTTAGTCTGTGGTGATCTGATAGGATGCATGGGATAATTTCAATATTTTTGTATCTGTTGAGTCCTGTTTTGTGAATGATTATATACTCAATTTTGGAGGAGGTACCATGAGGTGCTGAAAAGAAGGTATATCCTTTTGTTTTCGGATAAAATGTTCTGTAGATATCTGTTAAATCCATTTGTTTCATAACTTCTCTTAGTGTCCATATGTCTTTGTTTAGTTTCTGTTTCCAGGATCTGTTCATTGGTGAGAGTGGGGTTTTGAAGTCTCCCATTATTATTGTATGAACTTTACTAAAGTTTCTTTAAAGAATGTGGCTGCCCTTGTATTTGGAGCATAGATATTCAGATTTGAGAGTTCATCTTGGTAGATTTTACCTTTGATATGTATGAAGTGCCCCTACTTGTCTTGTTTGATAACTTTGGGTTGGAAGTCAATTTTATTCGATATTACAATGACTACTCCAGCTTGCTTTTTTAGACCATTTGCTTTGAAAATTGTTTTCCAGCTTTTTACTCTGAGGTAGTGTATGTCTTTGTCCCTGAGGTGGGTTTCCTGTATGCAGCAAAATGTTGGTTCCTGTTTGTGCAGTCTATTAGTTCATGTCTTTTTATTGGGTAATTGAGTTCATTGATCTTTAGAGAAATTAAAAAAAACATAGTTGTTGCTTTCTGTTATTTTTGTTGTTAAAGTTGGGATTCTGTTCTTGTGGCTCTCTTCTTTTAGGTTTATTGAAGGATTATTTTCTTGCTTTTTCTAGGGTGTAGTTTCCATCTTTGTGTTGGTGTTTTCCCTTTATTATCCTTTGAAGGGCTAGATTTGTGGAAAGCTAGTGTGTGAATTTGGTTTTGTCATGGAATTGCTTGGTTTCTCCATCTATGGTAATTGAGAGTTTTGCTGAGTATAGTAGCCTGGGCTGCCATTTGTGTTCTCTTAGTGTCTGTTTAACATCTGTCCAGGATCGTCTGGCTTTCATAGTCTTTGGTGATAAGTCTGGTGTAATTCTAATAGGCCTACCGTTATATGTTACTTGACCTTTCCTCCTTACTGCTTTTAATATTCTGTCTTTATTTAGTGCATTTGTTGTTCTGATTATTATGTGTCAGGAGGGATTTCTTTTCTGGTCCAGTCTATTTGGAGTTCTGTAGGCTTCTTGTATGTTCATGGTCATCTCTCTCTTTAGGTTGGGGAAGTTTTCTTCTATAATTTTGTTGAAGATATTTGCTGGCCCTTGAATTTGAAAATCTTCATTCTCATCTACTCCTATTATCCATAGGTTTGGTCTTCTCATTGTGTCCTGGATTTCCTGGTTGTTTTGAGTTAGGATCTTTTTGCATTTTGCATTTTCTTTGATGTGTCCATGTTCTTTATGGAATCTTCTGTACTTGTGATTCTCTCTTCCATCTCTTGTATTCTGTTGCTAAGGCTCTCATCTATGGTTCCTGATTTCTTTCCTAGGGTTTCTATTTCCAGAGTTGTCTCCCTTTGGATTTTTATTTAATTGTTTTTACTTCTCTTTTTAGATCTCATATGGTTTTGTTCAATTCCATCACCTGTTTGGTCGTGTTTTCCTGTAATACTTTAAGGGATTTTTGTGTTTCCTCTTTAAGGGCTGCTACTTGTTTAGCAGTGTTCTCCTGTATTTTTCTTTTCTTTTCTTTTCTTTTCTTTTCTTTTCTTTTCTTTTCTTTTCTTTCTTTTCTTTTCTTTCTTTTCTTTTTTCCTAGAGCTGATGACCAAATCCAGGGCCTTGTGCTTGCTAGGCAAGTGCACTAACTCTGAGCTAAATCCTCAACCCCACTCCTGTATTTTTTAAGTGAGTTATTAATGCCCTTCTAAAATCTTCTACCACCATTATGAGATATGATTTTTAATCTGAGTCTTGCTTTTCAGGTGTTTTGGGTTATCCAGGACTCGCTGTGGTGGGAGTACTCGGTTCTGATGATGCCCAATTTTCTTGTTTTTTGTTAATAAGATTCTTACGTTTGCCTTTCATCATCTGGTAATCTCTGGTGTTAGTTGTTACAGCTGTCTCTGCCTGGAGCTTATTCCTCCTGTGATTCTGTTAGCCTCTGTCAGCACTCCTGGAAGTCCAACTCTCTTCTGAGTCCCAGTGGTTAGAGTACTTCTGCAGGCAAGCTCTCCTCTGGCAAGGAGGGTTCACAGAAGTCTGGGGCTCAGCTTTGCCTCTTGGCTGAGGATGAAGGCCCAAAGTAACCGTGTCCAAGAAGCTCTGTTGCTTTTGTGGCATGTGCTATCTCCTTCTGGGACTGATTTCTGAGAGACCTGGGATAAGAGATGGTGACCTCACCTGAGTCCTCACATCAGAGTTCTCCTCAGAAGGTGACTCTTCTTTTGTGGGGACGGTGCACAGAGGTCTGGGTCTCAGATCTGCCTCCTAGCTGTGGATGAAGGCCGGAAGGGATCCTATCCAAGAAGCTCTGTTGCTTCTGCCACCCTTTAGCCCTCCTGTGTGGACTGGTCTCTGAGAGACCCTGAAGTCTCCCACTATTATTGTGTGAGTTCAATGTGTGTTTTGAGCTTTAGTAAAGTTTTTTTTTTTTTTTTTTTTTTAATGAATGTGGGTGCCCTTGCATTTGGTGCACCGGCGTTCAGAATTGAGACTTCATTTTGGTAGATTTTTCTTTGATGAGTATAAAGTGTCCTTCCCCATCTTTTTAAATAACTTTTGGTTGAAAGTCTATTTTATTGAATATTAGAATGGCTGCTCCATAGAGAAAGTACCCAAGGACCTGAAGGGGGCTGCAACCCTGTAGGTGGAACAACAATATGAACTAACCAGTACCCCCTGAGTTTGTTTCTCTAGATGCATATGTAGCAGAAGATGGCCTAATTGGCCATCACTGGGAATAGAGGCCCCTTGGTCTTCCAAACTTTATATGACCCAGCACAAGGCAAGGCCTGGGCCAAGTAGTGGGAGTGGGTGGGTAGGGGAGCAGAGGTGGGGGGGAGGGGTATAGGAAACTTTTGGGATAGCATTTGAAATGTAAATAAAGAAAATAATAATAATAAAAAACAAAACAAAAGAATATCTAACAGTATTAAAAAAAAAATGGCTGCTCCAGCTTGTTTCTTGGGAACATTTGCTTGGAAAACTTTTTTCCAGCACTGTACTCTGAGGCTGTGCCTGTCTTTGTCTTGTATGCAGCAAAATGCTGGAGTTTGCTTGCATATCCAGTCTGTTAGTATATGTCTTTTTATTGGAAACAAGTCTGTTAATGTTGAGAGATATTAAAGATGGAAGACTGTTAGTTCCTGTTATGGTTGCTGTTGGACGTGCTATTATGTGAGTGTGATTCTCTCCCATTTGGCTTGTCGTGATTTTTTTTTTATTAGATATTTTCTTTGTTTACGTTCTTTTAGGTGTGTTTTTTTATTTAAAAACATTTTTTAGATTTTTTAAATTTACATTTCAAATATTATCCTCTTTCCTAGTTTCCCCTCTGAAAATCCCCTATCCCCTTCCCCCTCCCCCTGTCCCCCAACCCACCTACCTATTCCCAGGCCTGTCATTTTCCTGTACTGGGGCATATTACCTTCACAGGACCTAGGACCTCTCCTCCAATTGATGGCCGACTAGGCCATCCTCATTTACATATACAGCTAGAGCCACATGTCCCACCATGTGTTTTCTTGGATTAGTGATTCAGTTCCAAGGAACTCTTGGGGTACTCATTAGTTCATATTGATGTTCCTCCTATGGGGCTTCAGATCCCTTCAGCCCTTGGGAACATTCTTTAGCTCCTTCATTGGGGACCTTGTGCTCTGTCCTATGGACGATTGTGAGCATCCACTTCTGTATTTGCCAGGCACTCACAAAGGCCCTCAGGAGACAGCTATATCAGTCTCCTGTCATCAGGCTTTTTTGGCATCTGCCGTAATGTCTGGGTTTGGTGGTTGTTTATGGGAAGGATCCCAACAGGGGCAGTCTCTGGATAGTCATTCCTTCAGACTCTGCTCTGAACTTTGTCT